>NC_139623.1:11706555-11711555 GCF_964638095.1 Poromitra crassiceps
AGTGTAGGCTATAGAGAGTGTTTCATGTTATAAAGCAGTGTAGGCTATAGAGAGTGTTTCATGATATAAAGCAGTGTAGGCTATAGAGAGTGTTTCATGATATAAAGCAGTGTAGGCTATAGAGAGTGTTTCATGATATAAAGCAGTGTAGGCTATATAGAGAGTGTTTCATGATATAAAGCAGTGTAGGCTATAGAGAGTGTTTCATGATATAAAGCAGTGTAGGCTATAGAGAGTGTTTCATGATATAAAGCAGTGTAGGCTGTAGAGAGTGTTTCATGATATAAAGCAGTGTAGGCTATAGAGTGTTTCATGATATAAAGCAGTGTAGGCTATATAGAGTGTTTCATTATATAAAGCAGTGTAGGCTATAGAGTGTTTCATGATATAAAGCAGTGTAGGCTATAGAGAGTGTTTCATGATATAAAGCAGTGTAGGCTATATAGAGAGTGTTTCATGATATAAAGCAGTGTAGGCTATAGAGTGTGTTTCATGATATAAAGCAGTGTAGGCTATAGAGAGTGTTTCATGATATAAAGCAGTGTAGGCTATAGAGAGTGTTTCATGATATAAAGCAGTGTAGGCTATAGAGAGTGTTTCATGATATAAAGCAGTGTAGGCTATATAGAGAGTGTTTCATGATATAAAGCAGTGTAGGCTATAGAGAGTGTTTCATGATATAAAGCAGTGTAGGCTATAGAGAGTGTTTCATGATATAAAGCAGTGTAGGCTATAGAGAGTGTTTCATGATATAAAGCAGTGTAGGCTATATAGAGAGTGTTTCATGATATAAAGCAGTGTAGGCTATAGAGAGTGTTTCATGATATAAAGCAGTGTAGGCTATAGAGAGTGTTTCATGATATAAAGCAGTGTAGGCTATAGAGAGTGTTTCATGATATAAAGCAGTGTAGGCTATATAGAGAGTGTTTCATGATATAAAGCAGTGTAGGCTATAGAGTGTGTTTCATGATATAAAGCAGTGTAGGCTATATAGAGAGTGTTTCATGATATAAAGCAGTGTAGGCTATAGAGAGTGTTTCATGATATAAAGCAGTGTAGGCTATAGAGAGTGTTTCATGATATAAAGCAGTGTAGGCTATAGAGAGTGTTTCATGATATAAAGCAGTGTAGGCTATAGAGAGTGTTTCATGATATAAAGCAGTGTAGGCTATAGAGAGTGTTTCATGATATAAAGCAGTGTAGGCTATAGAGAGTGTTTCATGATATAAAGCAGTGTAGGCTATATAGAGAGTGTTTCATGATATAAAGCAGTGTAGGCTATAGAGTGTGTTTCATGATATAAAGCAGTGTAGGCTATATAGAGAGTGTTTCATGATATAAAGCAGTGTAGGCTATAGAGAGTGTTTCATGATATAAAGCAGTGTAGGCTATAGAGAGTGTTTCATGATATAAAGCAGTGTAGGCTATAGAGAGTGTTTCATGATATAAAGCAGTGTAGGCTATATAGAGAGTGTTTCATGATATAAAGCAGTGTAGGCTATAGAGAGTGTTTCATGATATAAAGCAGTGTAGGCTATAGAGAGTGTTTCATGATATAAAGCAGTGTAGGCTATAGAGAGTGTTTCATGATATAAAGCAGTGTAGGCTATAGAGAGTGTTTCATGATATAAAGCAGTGTAGGCTATAGAGAGTGTTTCATGATATAAAGCAGTGTAGGCTATAGAGAGTGTTTCATGATATAAAGCAGTGTAGGCTATAGAGAGTGTTTCATGATATAAAGCAGTGTAGGCTATAGAGAGTGTTTCATGATATAAAGCAGTGTAGGCTATAGAGAGTGTTTCATGATATAAAGCAGTGTAGGCTATAGAGAGTGTTTCATGATATAAAGCAGTGTAGGCTATAGAGAGTGTTTCATGATATAAAGCAGTGTAGGCTATAGAGAGTGTTTCATGATATAAAGCAGTGTAGGCTATAGAGAGTGTTTCATGATATAAAGCAGTGTCGGCTATAGAGAGTGTTTCATGATATAAAGCAGTGTAGGCTATATAGAGAGTGTTTCATGATATAAAGCAGTGTAGGCTATAGAGAGTGTTTCATGATATAAAGCAGTGTAGGCTATAGAGAGTGTTTCATGATATAAAGCAGTGTAGGCTATAGAGAGTGTTTCATGATATAAAGCAGTGTAGGCTATATAGAGAGTGTTTCATGATATAAAGCAGTGTAGGCTATAGAGAGTGTTTCATGATATAAAGCAGTGTAGGCTATAGAGAGTGTTTCATGATATAAAGCAGTGTAGGCTATAGAGAGTGTTTCATGATATAAAGCAGTGTAGGCTATAGAGAGTGTTTCATGATATAAAGCAGTGTAGGCTATAGAGAGTGTTTCATGATATAAAGCAGTGTAGGCTATAGAGAGTGTTTCATGATATAAAGCAGTGTAGGCTATAGAGAGTGTTTCATGATATAAAGCAGTGTAGGCTATAGAGAGTGTTTCATGATATAAAGCAGTGTAGGCTATAGAGAGTGTTTCATGATATAAAGCAGTGTTGGCTATAGAGAGTGTTTCATGATATAAAGCAGTGTAGGCTATAGAGAGTGTTTCATGATATAAAGCAGTGTCGGCTATAGAGAGTGTTTCATGATATAAAGCAGTGTAGGCTATAGAGAGTGTTTCATGATATAAAGCAGTGTAGGCTATAGAGAGTGTTTCATGATATAAAGCAGTGTAGGCTATAGAGAGTGGTTCATTATATAAAGCAGTGTAGGCTATAGAGTGTGTTTCATGATATAAAGCAGTGTTGGCTATAGAGAGTGTTTCATGATATAAAGCAGTGTAGGCTATAGAGAGTGTTTCATGATATAAAGCAGTGTAGGCTATAGAGTGTGTTTCATGATATAAAGCAGTGTAGGCAATAGAGAGTGTTTCATGATATAAAGCATTGTAGGCTATAGAGAGTATTTCATGATATAAAGCAGTGTAGGCAATAGAGAGTGTTTCATGATATAAAGCAGTGTAGGCTATAGAGAGTGTTTCATGATATAAAGCAGTGTAGGCTATAGAGAGTGTTTCATGATATAAAGCAGTGTTGGCTATAGAGAGTGTTTCATGATATAAAGCAGTGTAGGCTATAGAGTGTGTTTCATGATATAAAGCAGTGTAGGCTATAGAGAGTGTTTCATGATATAAAGCAGTGTAGGCTATAGAGTGTGTTTCATGATATAAAGCAGTGTAGGCTATAGAGAGTGTTTCATGATATAAAGCAGTGTTGGCTATAGAGAGTGTTTCATGATATAAAGCAGTGTTGGCTATAGAGAGTGTTTCATGATATAAAGCAGTGTAGGCTATAGAGAGTGTTTCATGATATAAAGCAGTGTAGGCTATAGAGAGTGTTTCATGATATAAAGCAGTGTTGGCTATAGAGTGTGTTTCATGATATAAAGCAGTGTTGGCTATAGAGAGTGTTTCATGATATAAAGCAGTGTAGGCTATAGAGAGTGTTTCATGATATAAAGCAGTGTAGGCTATATAGAGTGTGTTTCATGATATAAAGCAGTGTAGGCTATAGAGAGTGTTTCATGATATAAAGCAGTGTAGGCTATAGAGAGTGTTTCATGATATAAAGCAGTGTAGGCTATAGAGTGTGTTTCATGATATAAAGCAGTGTAGGCTATAGAGAGTGTTTCATGATATAAAGCAGTGTAGGCTATATAGAGAGTGTTTCATGATATAAAGCAGTGTAGGCTATAGAGAGTGTTTCATGATATAAAGCAGTGTAGGCTATAGAGAGTGTTTCATGATATAAAGCAGTGTAGGCTATAGAGAGTGTTTCATGATATAAAGCAGTGTTGGCTATAGAGAGTGTTTCATGATATAAAGCAGTGTAGGCTATAGAGAGTGTTTCATGATATAAAGCAGTGTAGGCTATAGAGTGTGTTTCATGATATAAAGCAGTGTAGGCTATAGAGAGTGTTTCATGATATAAAGCAGTGTAGGCTATAGAGAGTGTTTCATGATATAAAGCAGTGTAGGCTATATAGAGAGTGTTTCATGATATAAAGCAGTGTAGGCTATATAGAGTGTTTCATGATATAAAGCAGTGTAGGCTATAGAGAGTGTTTCATGATATAAAGCAGTGTAGGCTATAGAGAGTGTTTCATGATATAAAGCAGTGTTGGCTATAGAGAGTGTTTCATGATATAAAGCAGTGTAGGCTATAGAGAGTGTTTCATGATATAAAGCAGTGTAGGCTATAGAGAGTGTTTCATGATATAAAGCAGTGTAGGCTATATAGAGAGTGTTTCATGATATAAAGCAGTGTAGGCTATAGAGAGTGTTTCATGATATAAAGCAGTGTAGGCTATAGAGAGTGTTTCATGATATAAAGCAGTGTAGGCTATAGAGAGTGTTTCATGATATAAAGCAGTGTTGGCTATAGAGAGTGTTTCATGATATAAAGCAGTGTAGGCTATAGAGTGTTTCATGATATAAAGCAGTGTAGGCTATAGAGCGTGTTTCATGATATAAAGCAGTGTAGGTTATAGAGCGTGTTTCATGATATAAAGCAGTGTTGGCTATAGAGAGTGTTTCATGATATAAAGCAGTGTAGGCTATAGAGAGTGTTTCATGATATAAAGCAGTGTAGGCTATAGAGAGTGTTTCATGATATAAAGCAGTGTAGGTTATAGAGAGTGTTTCATGATATAAAGCAGTGTAGGCTATAGAGAGTGTTTCATGATATAAAGCAGTGTAGGTTATAGAGAGTGTTTCATGATATAAAGCAGTGTTGGCTATAGAGAGTGTTTCATGATATAAAGCAGTGTTGGCTATAGAGAGTGTTTCATGATATAAAGCAGTGTAGGCTATAGAGAGTGTTTCATGATATAAAGCAGTGTAGGCTATAGAGAGTGGTTCATTATATAAAGCAGTGTAGGCTATAGAGTGTGTTTCATGATATAAAGCAGTGTAGGCTATAGAGAGTGTTTCATGATATAAAGCAGTGTAGGCTATAGAGAGTGTTTCATGATATAAAGCAGCGTAGG
>NC_139623.1:11716555-11754055 GCF_964638095.1 Poromitra crassiceps
TGATGATGAAAAAAATTATAGTCTCACCATATATATTCTGCATACAGGTAGAATGGGAGGTAGAATACTGCTTGCTTAAAGTGTAACTAACCCCCAAAACACTTTTTTTCAGCTTTTAACCAATATGACTTTGGGGGTGGTGTGTGAAGGATTCTGGTCAAAATTTCCACATTTGAGACCAAACTGTTAATTGCTATTCTACCATTTGTATCATTTTTCAGCAGCATAACGGGCATAAGTGCCCTCTATGGGTGGAACACTGCTTTTTTTTGTGCCCTCAAATGAATGGGATATTTGGTACATCCTGACGTCACAGTGGGTTTAGCACGCGCCCCACATGTGAAAAATTGTTTTTTTTCCCCATTGATTATTACTGTAGTTCACGCGGCGCGAGCCCAACATACAGATCACCAACGTTAGTTTTTTGTTCATAACGTGACTATATTCATAACGTTTTATATCTCGGATGCCTTATTTCGAATCCCACATAGGTTACGCCAAACCCCACATAGGTTACGCTAAAACGCACATAGGTTACGCCTCGAATCCCACATAGGTTACGGTAAAACCACCACTGCAAAGCGTGTGGGTTTCAGGACGAAACAGTCTCGAGCCACTATCGTCATCTTTAGAGCACAATATTCCAAAGGCTGTTTAACTAGTTACATGTCCTCTGCATTCTACATAACATTAAGATATTACGGGTTGTTTTATTTTGTATGTTACATACTTATTGGCCAAGATATGTTACTTTATGGGGGAGGAATTCTGCCAGGTAAGGAGGGGAGTGTGGGCGGCCATATTGCCTGCGGGGTTTTCAGATCGAGTGGAGAGCCGTTTTGCAGGAAATCTGGGGGGGTTAGTCCCCCTTTAAATACAATGGTGGCCCATCTATACCAAAATCACTTCCAGGGGAGAACTCAAGTACAAAGTAACATTTGCTTTGTAGGCATAAACAAAAGTAAAATAATAAAATAACAAAAGGGGAATTTCCTGACTTTGTTTGGAATGATGTTCAGGATATGATTATCCTAGACCTAGGACCCTATCGTCGTACGGCACTATCGTTTGTGTAGCCGTTTGTGCACCTCTTATGCTATCCTCCCTGCGTCTTAAGCTATCATCGATCGTCGCTTCCGCCATTCAGTTTTGCGCTGGAATCTAAGCACAGACACAGGTGTAGGCGTGTCCCAGGCGTGTCCATGCGCCTCTTAGCCTATCATCTGCCTCCCGCAAATGTCATTTTGCGCTCTGGCGAAGATACAATCACCATGTTCCGAGCGTAAACACAGGTTTGGGGGTTGCCCGCGCAATGTGTTAGAAAAAAGGGCCTATATATTCATGGATATATATATATCTATATTATATATAGATATAGATATATCTCTATATATATATCTCTATATATCTCTATATATATCTCTATATACAGTATCACTCACTCACTCACTCTCTCTCTCTCTCTCTCTCTATATATATTAGGGGTGGGGGAAAAAATCGATTCACCTAAGTATCGCGATTTTTAATGTCACGATTTTTTGGATCGATCTTTTATTCCAGAATCGATAATCGCAAATTAAAAAAAAAAAAAAAAAAAAAAAAAAAAAAAAAAAAAAAATTTTTTTGGGTGCTTGCAGTCAGGCCACTCACTGAACAGCAGGCCAGGCGCCGCCTACTGGTTTACTAGTGGTTTTATTACTTTATTAGTTAGTCTGAAGTAATAATTACACTTCAGGGTTAAAGTGGGTGCATCTCATTGTAAAATTGGACCCAAATCTGGCTTCAAACGGCCCAAATTTCACGCGCGTTGGCCCATATCGGCCTGGCCTGCTTGGTATCTAATGCCCAGCCTGAATTATGATCCCAGTCCGCCCCTGTTTTTAACTATATCGCCCAGCCCTACTCATGATATATAATATACAGTCTCTAGTGTATGATTCAACTTTTCCCATGTTCTAATCTAGTGTAAAAAAGCAAACAAACTGAAAAAATAAAAGAAAAAAATAAACAAAAATCGCAATAAATCGTAATATCCAATCGCAATAATCGTAGAATCGCAATAATCGTGAATCGCAATATATATCGAATCGGCACCAAAGTATCGTGATAGTATCGAATCGGGAGATAAGTGAATCGGCACAGCCCTAATATATATATATATATATATATGTGTATATACAGTATATATACAGTATATATATATATATATATATTGGCACACAAACCGACATCTTACCGTATTAAACCTATGAGGACACACACCACACACTGCTGTAACACAAGCAGTCTTTGTATTATGTTTAGCTTGTTATTAAGTGTGTGCATTTCTCCATTTTCAGGGCAATGAGTCCATGACCTGGTTGGTGTATAGCAGGAAAGGCTTAGGGTGATCTATTTACACCGGCTCTGTTTCCCTCATCATCAGCTCCATTTAGCCCATGATTAACATCCAATCACAATGTGTGATTAAAAGTCATGGTGCCAGGGTAAAAATATGCCATTTATATTGAATAATCCACTAACAAGGAAACCAGCTCCCAAACTGCCAACAAAATAGATATACACCCATAAAACGCACACACTCCCACATACATCTCTGCTTCCCTTGCCTGAAAACACACACCTAAACATCGCCCCACCACTTCCCGCCACCCGCCTATCTCCCCCACACCCCGGTGCTGGCTAGGTGGAATTAGAAAACCAACCCCGCCGGTCTCATTAATTAATTAAACACCATGTGCCAGTGGCACCTGGGTACCGGTTATCACCGCCACTCAGGCACGCCATCTCAATAACCACCCCACCACAGGGCACTGAGGAAGGGGGGGTGGGGGGGGGGGGGGGGTGCAGGGAGGTGATCTCAATAACCACCCCACCACAGGGCACTGAGGGGGCGGGGGGGGGGGGGGGGGGGGCAGGGAGGGAATGGTGTTTTCACAACTTGGAGGTAAAGACAGGTAAATGAAAGAGTTAGAAAGACAGGAAGAGATGGAGAAGAGGAGAGAGGCCTCAGACACCATATATGGAATATATGGAATAGTTTATATATGGAATACTTATAGCCACAAACCAATGGGGTCACGCTCCTGTCTGTGCAAGCTGACTGAGGCTCACTGAAATGTACTTGGTGTGCTCTGTGTGTGTGTGTGTGTGTGTGTGTGTGCTCTGTGTGTGTGTGTGTGTGTGTGTGTGTGTGTGTGTGTGTGTGTGTGTGTGCTCTGTGGAGGACATTTCAATGAGTCTCGTCAGCTTACACAGACGGGAGCGTGACCCCATTGACCTTGTATCAGTTTGCGGCTAACGATCTGGTACTAGCATGAGAAACAGCATGAATTGGGCTGAGAAAGGAATCTACCAATCAACATCATCATTGGTAAGTAGCAAATAGGGCTAGGGTTCCAAAAATCAGAAGTATCCCTTTAAGGTGAAATGTCCATTAAAACACCATCACCTCTCTCCTGCTGGAGTAAACTGGGACAGGTTTATCCCACCAGTACAGCGGAGGCTCACCAGTGTTTCTGTGTATTAGCGAGTGCGTCGCCTTCTCTCCCTCGCAGGCTCCACAGGGCCTTTTATCATCCCACCGAGCAGGGCCTCTAAATCACTGCAGTAACGCCTTCCTCATCATCTCCTCTTAATTCCTCTGCATGGGTGTGTGTGTGTGCACGCGCGTGCGCACACACACACACACACACACACACACACACACGCACGCACGCACACACACACGCACACACACTGTGATACCTGCCCTATATACCACAAGTATTTTGCATCCTGAAAAATCCCCCTTTAATTGCATTTGTGTTGTGTGAATTTTGCTTAGAAACGGTGGAGAAATGTACATTTACCTGTATATTGTTACTGCCAGGTGAAAGTATTGTATCTAAAATGACAGTGTTTTACGAACTAGGAGAAACAGCCTTGTTTTTAGCTTGTCTTTTTCTTTATTTCTTGGGGGATGGGGGTGGGGGGGTGGGGGGGACATTTTGGGGTTTATCCAGTGCACATTTCTTCAATTTATACATATTTTTGAATGATCTAAATCCTTATAGCAAAGTAAGGTATTATCTACACATAATGTAGAACCCCAATGGCAGCGTCGTTTTGCCATAGTCTTCGAATGTGTGTGTGGGTTAGATTGGCCAAAGATTTTCACAGCATAACAAACATCACAATCATAAATATTGAGATTTTTTTTTCTTTGAACATTTTCTTTTGACTCAAATTGATTTAGTTCAACAAATGTAACCTCATATCAATGGACCAGGATTAGTGATGTATAAAAAAAATATTATAATTTGACTGAGACCTGTCAGTGATCTGATGCCCAGTATGAATGGTACTAATTTACTAAGAGTAGTCAACTGAAATCAGCATCATTCTAAATGAAACCAAGGATGCCTGTGCTAATTAGACCTACAGGGACAAATCATTTGCAGTCCGTAAGACAGGTGGTATGGTGGTTGGTTTGTTTGCATTTCAACTTCTGTGATTGACTTGAAATGTACCAATCAATATGACAAGTATGAATTGAGAACTCAGTGTATTTGAACCACAACATGTCAAACAAATCAAAACATTCCAAAATAATTAACTGAAATGTACTTTTGTTGTGGGCGGCTCAGTATTTGCCTGATCCAACCTGAACCTGACATAGTATTAGGCCACGTATTACATTAATGTGTAACATATTAGGCTTCCTATCGTCTTCATTCAAGGCTATCTGAGGATGATGAAGCATATCAACTATTTCTTACTGTAACTTCCTTACAGCCTTTGAATAATTTGACGATGCCCTGTAGTTAGGTATGGACTTCAGCTCTTAGTGACAATGGATCTTCTGGGACAGTGGAACAGCATTTTGTTGCTAACTACAGAGAAACAGGTGAGCATTAAAATATATTCAGACGTGTCTTGATGCAGCAATGTCCATATTGCAATGTGTTTGTTGACAATGTTATATATGTACACTTTCCTTATAACCGAAAAAGTGTAAATCTTTGACTCATATGAGAGCTTCCACTTCTTAAGAGTATACTTGCATACTATACGCAATCTAAATATTTTAAAACTTCCCTTCATGATGCCTTTATTTGCTGCTGCTACCCATATCTAAATATGCTTTATCATGTGTTACTTTATTTTCCCTGTTGCTTCTCTTATGCTATATGATGTTTAGCTTTGTTTATTTAATCTTCTCTTATTCTCCGTCTTGCTATAATAATGTGCTTCTTACATGTATTATACATGTAAGAAGCACATGATTATAGCCACATGATGTATACCGTGTGGTTGTATCAGGGAGTTCCCCAAGCCCCGGTGGCCGGTGATTTCTTCGCCTACTGCCCTCTGGCCTACCGGTTACTTTATACTTTATACGGCTACTTTTTCAATCTGACTGGCTACTCAAAAGTTTGGGGAACTCTCTGTTGTATTGTATGTCTGCCTGTCAAACGATTTAGTTGTTATTTTCCCCCTATTTGCTTCTTCTCAAGATACCTTTTGCTGTTTTCCAGACTGTCCTTATCAATATCACTGTTCTTATGTGACTCGCATGGACAAATAAAGGTGGGGGGGAGAGGAAATGTGGATACAGCTTCTAACTGTATGTCCTTTTTATCTCTAGATTGGTAAGAATGTGTCCACAGCAGAGATTGGAGACTTGATTGAGTTTGTTTACCCATAGAATCTCTTTGGGGAGTGTGTGATGGAGACAGCCACGTTATCCATTTTGGGGTGGCAGGTGAGAAAATGAAATGAAAAATAAAAATAAAAATGAATGTATCTCCTTTTCTTTGTAAGTTTCTCTTGCATGTGATTCAAGGATAGAATTTCCTTAAAAAAATAGCATACACACACACACAGTACATACATACATACATACATACATAGATAAAGGCTGAAGTTGTATCTTGCCTTATGATCATGTTTTCCTTGGAAATCTTCATGTATTGATTATAGAACAATATCACTTGACTCAAACCTTTGATCTGATAATGCAACAGTACAGGTGTGACTCAAAACCTTTGATCTGATAATGCAACAGTACAGGTGTGACTCAAACCTTTGATGTGATAATGCAACAGTACGGGTGTGACTCAAACCTTTGATTGGTTATGCAGTGCGGCGGATGGAGACAGAGATCGGAGCTTGAGAGTATCTACTACTGTCGTGTCTTCTGTACATTGATCACGCCGACTTCATTAATGAGCAAAAATAAATACTCTGCGACAAAGCCTCCTGTGCCGTATTGTCTGAGAAGTTTCCATAAACAACTCCGAGGCCCTGTCAAATCTGCTCAATGAAAAGAACAAGGGATTCTTTAGCCTTAACGATGTTTCTGTGCCTCCTCGCTCACCCACAAAATCCTTAGCAAACACTATTAAAGGCCAAAGAAAACTAACCAACAAAGCAAACCACACAAGAGTCAGGAAAGTACGTGTCCTCTTGTTTATTAAGACTTGGGGAATGTCAATAAGAACATGTCTATACTGTACAGTAGGAGGGCTGAAGAGGCCAGCTGGCAGAGGCACAATGACCTTCTGCTATTCTCCCCATTGATAATGACCCAGACACAGGCGCACCGCCCATCAGCCAGACCCCTAATAAAGCCAAACACTCTCTGTATCATCTGCTAATAACCAACACGCAGCCGCAGTCACTCTCTGTATCATCTGCTAATAACCCCCAACGCAGCCGCAGTCACGTCACGCACAGACCGAGGAGCCGGCCAAGCTCCGGGCGGACAGGAAGTAGCGGAAAGCATCCCTGCTCCATCGATCTGGGGCTTTGCACTGCCTGCTGGCACGAGGTGGTAGCTGCATTCTTCTTCTTGCCCCCATACACACACAGACAAAGAGTACTGTAGAGAAGGAACAGGGGGGGGGGGGGGGGGGGGGGACAAAACAGATACACACAGTGCAAAACATTTCCTTCCAATCAATCCTTTCAGTACATTCATTTGTTAGGCCCTTGGTTGTGGGGCGGCTACACGTACAATACGCATGCACGCGCACACACACACAAAACACGCACACACACACACACAAAACACACGCGCACGCGCACACACACACACACACACACACACACACACACACACACACGGGTGGTATTCTTCCTGGAGCAGGAGAGGTAAACTCGTTACTCTTTTCTTAATTGGTACAGAGATTCCGTCCTTCTTTTCCCCTAAGCAACCCCTCCAGGGGAATGCAGATTAATTGTCCTTTGAGTCCTCATAATACCACCACCTCCCCACACATGTACTGTACACAAAACACATACATTCTCAGCTAGAAGAAACCCACTTCCACTCTCTATGGACCGACACCCCACTTGTCCGCTGTCAGTCTCACAGTTCAGTAGAAGATAACGCAGCTCCAAAAATCAGACCAGTGCATTTCCATTTAGAGTTCCCCCAATTCCCTCACCACCCCCCCAGCCTCCATCCCAGCCGTCTCCTGCCTCGGACTCACTGGGTGAGCCTCAGGATGTACCCGTGCAGCTGGTCTGAGAAGGCCTGGAGGGAGAACTTCTCTTGTACCCTCCTCCTCCCAGCTTGGCCCATGTCCCTACGGAGTTGGGGCTCCGTGACGAGCCTCTCCATGGCCTCAGAGAAGGCCTCGGCGGTGGGCTCACACAGGAAGCCCGTCTCCCCGTCCGCCACGCTCTCCAGCGGGCCCCCGGAGTTCACGGCGATAACGGGGCAGCAGCAGTACATGGCCTCTATGGGGACGATCCCAAAATGCTCTCTGCTTGGCGTGTAGAGCACCGCCGCGCTGCCCCGCAGCAGCGCCACTTTCTCCTGATCGGACGGGGAGTGCAGGAAGGTGACGCAGCCTGTCAGGTCCAGCCGTGCCGCTAACTCCTTCAGCTCAGCATAGTGTTGAACGTTCTCAGCCACTCGCTCGTCATAGCCCCCCGCCACCACCAGGCGGACGCCTGCTGCCTGGCCCGAGGGCAGGCTGCCCCGCAGGGCAGCCAGGGCGTGCAGGGCGAGGCCCAGGTTCTTCTTGCGCTCATAGCGGTTCAGAGAGAGGAAGCGGCAAGAGGCGCCATCAAGGAGCTCCAGTGTCTCACTGGACGGCTGGTCAAAGGTACGGGTGTTCAGGGAGGGGTAGAGGACATCCGTCTGGACCCCCCCTAAACTGCGAAAGGTGTCCCTGAAGACCCCCGCCGTGAACTGGCTGTTCACCAGAATCTAAGAGGAAGGAGAGAGATCAGGATAAGGATCTTGCATATATCACAAATGTTTTAATTCGTTTAATTGAGTTAAATGGCTGGAGCCTGAGGTCTTTGGTCATCTAAAGTCTAGACTGAAATCAAAATGTTATCAGGTCTTTTCCAATAAGGTCCTGGGCTTGTGGCTGAGGAGATCTGGTTGGTCAAATCAGTATCTTCTTTTACTCTTTACAAAATCATTTTAATAAGACTTTTTTTTTTATGGTTAAATAGAGTTGCGTTTACGAATAATGTATGCATTGTATTTTGATTTATTCCATGTCATTATAGTTTTTTACCACAGTGTGGCTGCAATGGCACCGTGGTCTCCAAGAGCCAATTCAAGTCTGTCAGTCAAGCTGAGACATTTCACTCCTCTGGGCACTGTCAAACATTACGGTGTGGTAAAAAAAAAGATTTAAATTGCTTCATGTTGAGCAAGTAAGTAAAATAAAGGGTAAAAATGTTATTATTGTGAAAATTAAACATCTCATGTTGGCTGCAATTTCCCACTGCCGTAGCCCTCTTCTTCTGTAGCCGGTTTTAACTTGACAACAAAAACATTCTAAATTGAACCCCCTGTTTGCTATGGACATAAAAGAAAAAAAACATTCAAGTGCAGGACTGACCATTCCATGCAAACCGTCTATACAGCTGAGCGGCGAAAACAAAAGTAACGATGTCGAGTGAATATTTCTGCAGTTTGCCGAATGCTGAGAAAAAGGAAGTGCTGTGGGGTTGTGCTCTGGTGAAAACCGTCTATACAAACAAATTTTGATGTTGTCACATGACAAGAGTTTGTACAGGCTACTGTATTTCAATACAATGTTGTAGTGGAGGTGGACAAAATAATACAAAAAGTAATGCTTCACGCCCATCATATCTCAGAAAAACATACTTAAGATCAGCTTCTACCCAAGAGCCATACAAGAACTATCAAACACTGACACCGACTGTTTGGGACTGCTATGACTACCAGTACTACAATACTTGCAGTACACTGCATAGATGTTTACATGTATATGTACATTTTTAAATGCAGGGTGGCAGAGACAGTGTAGGGTGGGCTGCCCATCCCAACCTGAATTTTGGAAATTTGCACATGTGGCTGCAGCTATAGACCTTAATGAAAAGAGTGATATTGATTGTAAAAGATTATTTATTTTGAACCTTTTTATTTTATATGGGAAATAATATATACATAAGTGCAAGTGGACTTCCAAGAAACCACACGTACAACAGTTCAAAGTTGAATTCGGACATTACATTCAAACTTTATGTGGTCTCAAGAACAGCAAAGCCTTAAAAACTGTGAATATTTGTAAAGATTTAAATATTTGTATTAATGCCTGAGTGTATTCTAACATGCTACCCCTGTTTGTTTGTTTGTTTGTTTGTTCTGTTTTTTATTTATTTTATTTCTGTGTTGATGTTGAATGTATGCTTGTTGACTTGTATGCTTTAGAATGGAAAAGAAAATGGAAGCTGGAAGCTTTCCCTGTTGAAGAATTATCCGATATCCCACTACACACACCAGAGTTCAAGACTTGTATGGCTGCCTTCCAACCAGGATGGAAGTTGTCCTGAAGGCAATCTGTGACTCTGTCCCTTTTACGTTACTTGATATTTGTACATGGGTGTTTTCGATATTTTTCCCACCCCCTTGTATGGCAATATACACCGCTAATTTTTCATGATTGCAAACCAAATCAGATGATGGCATTTTAGAGGGAAAAAATCACATTGCTCTATAAGCACTACTTCTATCTAGGGCTGGGCAATATATTGATATTATATTGATATCAGAATCAGAATTATTTTATTCTGCCATTAGGGCAATAGTATATACACGGAAATTGTCTTGGTGTAGTAGGTGCACAGGGTTACATGAGATATATACAACACAATAACACAATAAATATGCCTAAATTTAAACATATCATGATATGAGATTAGATATCATCTTGTTGTTGGATATCAAAATATCATAGTGTTGTCTTTTCCTGGGTTAAAGGCTGCATTACATTAAAGTGATGTGATTTTCTAGCTGTTTTATTAATTGTCTTTACCCACTTAGTCATTATCCACATTACTGGTGATTATTTATAAAAATCTCATTGTGCAAATATTTTATGAAAGCACAAATAGTCGTCCCTACAATATTGTTGCAATATTGATAAAGGTATTTGGTCAAAGATATTGCGATATTTGAATTTGTCCATATCGCCCAGCCCTATGTTTTTTTATGCCAGGCTCAAACTACACAAATTCAGCCCGATATTAACACGATTTGGTCGTGGCCGACACATATCCAGCGTCGGGCCAGAATATAAACATCGGGAAGCGACGAACGGCCGTCTTTACCTCTTGTAGTGTGACATAATCAAAGTGCTGGGGATGCCTCACGACACCCCGACGAAAAGTCTAGCATGCCAGTCTTTTTCTCATTTTCTCACCTAGTTTAACATCGACTACGACAAGTTCCTTTTGACTTCAGCTTGGGGTGCGGCTTGTTTTCAGCGGCAGAGACACAGAGTGTCCCCGCCCCGTAACCATAGTAACTCACTCACTCCTGGTTCCTGCATGTGAGGAGAAGGAGAAGGAGGAGGAGAGGAGAGGAGAAGGAGGAGGAGAGGAGAGGAGAGGAGAGGAGAAGGAGGAGGAGAGGAGAGGAGAGGAGAAGAGAGGAGAGGAGAGGAGAAGGAGAGGAGAGGAGAGGAGAGGGGAGGAGAGGAGAAGGAGGAGGAGAGGAGAGGAGAGGGGAGGAGAGGAGAGGAGAGGGGAGGAGAGGAGAAGGAGGAGGAGAGGAGAGGAGAGGGGAGGGGAGGAGAGGAGAGGGGAGGGGAGGAGAGGAGAGGGGAGGGGAGGAGAAGGAGAAGGAGGAGGAGAGGAGAGGAGAGGAGAGGAGAGGAGAGGAGAAGGAGGAGGAGAGGAGAGGAGAGGAGAGGAGAAGGAGGAGGAGAGGAGAGGAGAGGGGAGGGGAGGAGAAGGAGAAGGAGGAGGAGAGGAGAGGAGAGGAGAGGAGAGGAGAGGAGAGGAGAGGAGAGGAGAGGAGAGGAGAGGAGAGGAGAGGAGAGGAGAGGAGAGGTACTGCTGTGAAGAGCTGCTAACAGCATGCAGGGAAAGCGAGAAATAGGCTACAAAATTAATTGGCTATTAAATTATATTGTAGGCTACAATATACGAGGTAGGCTATACATTTTGTAGCATATATTTCTTGTTTTTTGCTGCTACACACGGTGCTGCCATGGCGCTGTGCTGTCTGTCGTGCTTGTCCGTGCGCTGTCAGTTGCTCCGTGAGGTTATCAATATGAATTTATTTTTCACTGCATGAGAAAATGGATTTGTAGCGTGCGCATTGTTCCCGACTTTCTGCCTGAGAGTTGGCAGCTCTGGTCAGGGTCAGACTTGTAGTGTTGCCAGTTTAACCGGCCAAGACACGGCAAGAATTTATGGCAGTATGATTGCCTAATCTGACATGGTGACATTGTGAAAAAAATATTGCATATTCTGATATTCTGGCATTAATAAAAGTGCTTGTGACATCTCACATGTGGATTTAACTTAGAACTGAACATTTAGCCCACTTCGTAGAAAATACAGAGATATACATTGTGTATCGCCACTCAGCCGGAACATATCTCTGTAATAGGCATTCTGTTTGCTAGCAGCTGAGTTGCTAATGTTAAGTCAAGCAGCCTAACATCACCGTGCTCTATAGAAGACATTACAGCAGCTGATCAACTAGCCTGAGATCATATTAAGATAAACTGGTAATGAATTAGCTCTATATGTCATCACCACTAATGCATCATGGGACTGTGCAAAATATGTACGTTGTTCTTTTACAATCTACTCTTTCACTTTTGATTACTTTAAATCAATCATTTACTGCTTTACTGTACTGTAAAGCATTGTGGGACATTGTTACACAAAGTGCTGTATAAATAAAGTTTATTATTATGGTTTATTACACACATCTCCTATATACTGTACAGTACCTCTAAAATGATCTGTCTGGTGCCATAAACCTACTATGTGCATCTGAATCAACATACATGGTCATCATTTAGAATTCAGTAACTCTTTACTGCTGTTTAAGCCAGAAATCACCTCCCTGTCTGCAGCTGGTGCAAAACGCAGCAGCAGGGCTTTAAGATCCAATTTGGAATCTGAATCGCATTACCCCCATTTTAGCATCTCTACACTTGTCTGCCTCTTAGTTTTACATTTCATTTGAAATATTGTATTACTTACAAGACATGGCTAAGTGTAGCCCCTAGCTCCACTGCACACCTTAACTACACCGGAGCTGCATTCCGGCCTGAAATCCTCAGGCAAGACCCTCAGGCCGTTCTCAAATGCCATCAGGGACCCTATGGGTATAAAATGCCTGAGGAGTGACATCTTTTATCACTTGTCTTAAATCTCCTTTTCACACACAGGGCCCTATCTTCGTACAGGCGATATCCCAGCAAAACGCATCCCCACCACACGGGAACATATTGTAATGATTTATACAGAAACATAACTGTTTAAAAATGATATAATTGTTTGGGTAGACGTGACCCCCCTGTTTTTAAGTTAAAACGCATGGTGGTGCGGGGAAGCATAACTCGTCACAACAACGGGCGCAAACGCAGATTAGAGGCGTGCCAAATCATTTATGCACGGCGCAAACGGGATTTGGGCGGTGTTAACCACCAGAATTATTCACAGGTGTGGCCTGGCAATGCCTGGGCGTTAGATCAATCAAACCAGATTCCCATCTTGCTGTCCATGTAATACAGTTTGCGTGAGGCATGCTGTAATTCTTCCCATGCGTAATTTGGATAGGTGTAGGCCTATTGACTGTATATATTATCCCTATCTCATATTATACAACAGGTAGTTCCGGCCGAGCAATTTGATTGGACAAGAGGGATCTTACGAGTGCCTATATTTCACGATAATGCACTGGCGCTTCACTGTGTGTAGGGTAGGCTATATCACTCCGCTTCACAGCTGCTCTAATCAACAAAACAAACACCAGCCACGTTACATTGAACGTCATTCAAAGCGTAACCGAGAGCGCAAAGATGGATTTTTTTCCTAACATAACTTTTGACTTAAACTATGAATGCTCGTCAGAAGAGGACGAGGGGGAGCAACATTCTAATGCGGAAACCTCCAGGGGCCGGTTGCACCAACTGGTCTTAACTATGCCTGGTCGTAACTCCTACGTCGGTCTTATAAGACCATGGACTTACGCCTGTTGCACCAACACGGCTTACGTCTGGTCAGTATGCTGGTCGTAGCAATGCGCGTCCATGTGAATTGCCAGGGAATGCCCCCTGATTGGATGATGTTGCAAAAAATGTGCCTCGCGACCTGCTTGGAGCACTGTGCCACTACGCTCTCTCAGCCACTACTGTAAAACACCCTCCCTCGCTCCGGGGGAAAATGGCGGCTATTGAGCCAGACAGACAGTCTGAATGAAATTGAATGTAACGTTCCCAATTCTATGTATTACATTCTAAAAAACTAACGGCAACATTTTGGAAGGCTAAGCCACACAACTAGTTCGTTGTAATCTAACAGCATGCTTCAAAAGACGGAGAACTGGCTGTGTTACGACGATCAGGGTAAGGACTCAAAACGGTCTCCGCTGATAAGACACGGAGATCTCTGTTACAGGGGGTTCCTCTGCCTTTCCGACATGCTGCCACTCCGAACGTTAACTTCCATTATTCGGACTGGCGGTCGTTCACCTTAGAAGCCGCAATGCCGACCTTAGGTTTAGGCGTGGCCGTGGGGGTGGGAGAGGTTAGGTTTTGGGTTAGGGTCTGGGGGAGGTTAGGTTTAGGCATGGGGGGAGGTTAGGTTTGGCGTGGGGGCTGGGAGAGGTTAGTGAAAAACGGGGAATATAGACCCCCTTTCTGAGTGCCGATATTTCGGAGTGGCAGAACGTCGGAGTGGCAGCATGTAACCCTGTTACAGGCAGGCGCTACGCCTCCTCCTGACCAGGCGGGCTGATTAGGCTACATTTTCTGCAAAGGGAAAGCTGGGGGGACTATTTTTGTTGGCGGAGGAATAAATACAGAAATCATCTATTTTCTCAGCTTTTTGTCATTTTTTTTTAATCAGCTTTGTTTAATAGAACTGTTGTATAAAAGCAATATCACACTCGAGGTCGTGCATTGTTGGCTAATATTGGCACTGCTGTGATTATCTACGCGTGATTATCTACGGCACTCGGCCTGCGGCCTCGTGCCTGCGACCGAATCACAGCAGTGCCAATATTAGCCAACAATGCACTCCCTCTCGTGTGATATTGCTTAAACGACACCATCACATCATATACCTGTTAAAAACATCTGAGTTTTGATGCAATTCGGGTTATTTTGTTGACTGGGGTGGGACAATAGAAATGTGTTTGCAGCGGGTAAACTTTTATTTATTTATTTTTATTTTACCTTTATTTTACCAGGCGAGACAATTAAGAACAAAATTCTTATTTACAATGTCGGCCTGCCTCATAAGGGGAAAAGGGAGGAGGGCTAAAAGATCAAAACATGTTAAAAACAAAGCACATAAAACTACAATTAAATCGACAATTAAATGAGATGCAACAAAACAACAATAAGCATTAAACACAGCAGTAAAAAGCACATAACACAACATCAACGCAAGGACAGCAACAATAACACAGAGAGGTATAAAAACAGAAAGTGAGCAGACATGAGCGCAAGGGGGCATAAAAACAAGTAAAGGTGGACAGAGGGGGTGTGTAATGGAAGTGATACAAGTGTTACCCTACAGAGAAGGGAAGCATGTACAAGAAACAGTGAGGGTGTCTGAAATAGTGAGTCTGAAGGCAGAGAGGGAGATGAGTTTGTCCAGTTTGAGGGTTTTTTGCAGAGCATTCCAGTCAGAGGGGGCAGCAAACTGGAATGATGCACGGCCAAGGGAAGTGGTGGATTTGGGAATTTTGAGTTGGATGTGGAGTGAGGATCGGGTGTTGTGAGTGACAGGCAGAGGGTGAAGCAGGTGACACAGATAGGTGGAGCCAAAAGAAAAGATTGGAGGATTTACAGTGGACTCAATTAAAACTCGACTCATGCCGAGGCTTGTGCCAGATCGGCTGTGATGCCAACGACCCTCCGTGTTATAGCAGGTGAAGGTGAATAGCCTATTGCAAGTAGGCTACAATGTACAAGTTTTCTCAATGAATTTACCATAACCCCTCCTTGCAATGTGATAAACGTTTCTCAGTGAATTATAGTTGATTGCCTCACCAAATAATCTGCTGGTTACCCAATTTTAGCAGCAGAATTTGATGTCCTGGGGTGGCATGTCTGTGCGTAATGACGTTTCTGCGCTGCGCTGTGCGGAGATTATGGTGCGCTCCAGCGCAGTGAGGTATTTAGCACGTACGAGGTCCTTTTCAAAGCTCTTAGCGCAAAGTAATTGCACGCTGCTGACGATAGGATAATGCCATCTAGTCAAGTGTATTTAAATCTGTATTTTGTATTTTGTATAATATACAGAAAACAAATAAAAAAACTTTGAACAAAAAAAGGATAATGCCATCTATCCCCACATTTTAGCGCTGAAATGCCGGCTTTGGCATGTGGCACGCCTATGCCCAGTACAATTATTAGACCATCATTCCTAGCAGACACCTACCTGAGCTGACCTACCTGAAATCTGTCATTCCAATCCTTCAAATATCTTGGCAATCCTCTGTATTTTTTTCGTCAAAACTACACAATTGAAGGTTTGAGTCTTTGTTTTACTAACAAAAGGTAAATCAGTTACCAAAGTGCAATTTAAGACGAACATTGGACCAAGCACAGGCTTCAGCCCAACACCACATAGCCCAGGCTCTGCTGCTAAGCTACATCCACCTAGCCAAGGCCCTGGTAGCTGGGCTCCTGCCCAGCCACCACCACCAGGCCCAGGATCTGCTGCCCAGCCCAGCCACCACCATCAGGCCCAGGCTCTGCTGCCCAGCCACCACCACCAGGCACTGGCTCTGCTTCCCAGCCCAGCCAACACCACCAGGCCTGGGCTCGGCTGCCCAGCCACCACTACCACCAGGCCTAGGCTTTGTAGCCTACAGCTTCACAACCAACTATCAGGCACAGGTTTCAACATCACCGGCAGTGTGGTTCGTTTTTAGCCTAGATCTGCCGATTGTGCTAGCTTGTTTGTATTGTATTGTGGTGTATTGTGGTGACCTGAACCAAAGCCAACTACAGCAGCAGCTGTGAAGCAACTAGGATGGCCCCGAAAAAACAACCAGAGACAGACGACACTGTCTCGCTTGCAGTGGTTCATGAACTTCTGGAACAACAAAAGACATTCTACAAAGATCTGATCAGCCAACAAGAAAAGCGCTTCAAGGACTTTGTCCAGATGATCCTGGACTCGTCCAACAAGCGAATGGATGGTGTGATAAGAGAAGTGCAGGAATTAAAAACTAGCCTGCAGTTTTCACAGAATGAGGTTGATGACCTAAAAAAAGCAAAGGTCAATACATCTGAACGCCTTCATAACATAAAGGCTGACCTCACTTCACAGCAGGAATCAGCTCGCAATTTATTTGCTAAAGTGGATTATGCTGACAATCTCTCAAGACGAAACAACATCATCATTGATGGTGTCGACGAATCTCCCAATGAAAAATGGAATGAGACGGAAGAGAAAGTCAAAAACATTCTTGCAGAGAAGATGAAAATTGATCACCGCCTTATCGAAATCGAACGAGCTCATCGTTCAGGAAAACCTGGCCTGAATGGTAACAGACCAAGACCAATCACAGTGAAGCTCCTCAGGCACAAGGACAAACTTTCCATTTTGGCGAAGGCAAAATCTCTCAAAGGATCTAACATCTATATAAATGAGGACTTTTCTGATGCTATCCGGCAGAAGCGGAGAGAACTTCTGCCAGAGATGAAGGCTGCACGAGAGAGAGGTGACATAGCCTATCTACGATATGACAAGCTTATCGTGCACCAACCAACACACAAGCCATTAAGAAGAGATTAGCCACATTGAGCCACATTTTAAGATGCCCATCTGCTTGTAGTTGTAGTTTGCTGTAATCAATTTACACCTTACAGCTTATGTCTAATCATGCCTTGTGTTCACAATGTAAAAAAAAGATAAATTCATCCATCTATTGTGCACTTTGCAAAAAAAGTTTTCACATAAAGTGTACACCAGTAACCAAAAAGTCATCTGACAAGTGGGCTTCTTGGACTTGCAAAGAATGTGTATCAGTGTTTCCATTTAACATACTGGATGATGACGAGTTCTCAGTTTACTTGTTGAATAATGGTGACTCAAAACATATAGATATTGAGAAGATGATATTTAACCCTTTTGAGTTAAACGGTAAAAGAAATGGTCATGATACAAATTTTGATCCTGATATCAACTTTTTTTCATCTACTGTCAAGCTAGATTCTTGTCTCTACTACAGAGAATCACAATTCAATACCTACATCAATTCTCTCCCTAAAACATCCAATCTTTTTTCTTTATTGCATTTAAATACTCGCAGCCTACCAAAGAACTACGACCAGCTCATGCATTATCTATCACTCTTAGAGCATGATTTTTCAGTTATTGCTCTAAGTGAGACATGGCTGACTGAAGAAACCAAGGAATTATATGATATGCCTTTGTATAATTCTGTACACTTTACTAGGGAATCTAGAATTGGGGGTGGAGTCTCAGTGTTTGTTCACAAGAAACACCATTTTGTGAGTAGACCTGATCTTTCCCTCAAATCCGATAAAATTGATATTGAATCAGTCTTCATTGAAATTCCCAGTCAAACCACTGGGAAAAACTCAATTATAGGCTGTGTATACAGACCACCAGATACAGATATAAGTAGTTTTAATGCTAGTATGAATACTACATTGGAGCTTATTAATAAGGAGGCCAAAACATGTTATATCCTTGGTGACTTTAACATTAATCTCTTTAAATGTGAAAATCATTCCCCAACTGAAGAATTTTTGAATAATTTATATGCAAATTGTTTTTATCCAACAATCAGTAAACCTACAAGGGTGACCACCCAATCTGCAACATTAATTGACAATGTAATGACAAATTCTATTAATAATTTGTCTACTCCAGGAATATTATATTCTGATATTTCTGATCATTTCCCAATCTTCCTAATTTCTGTTACAGACAGAAACAAATCAAAAAGTAAGGTTGTCACTGAAACATATAGAAAGTTTAATGCAAGTAACAAACATAAATTTAAAATCATGTTGGAAAAGATATCATTTGAAAATGTATTTGCGGAAAGGGACGCAAATCTGGCGTATTCCTTGTTTATGGAATCATTTAATTCAGCATTCTCCTCGTGTTTTCCTTTGGAAACATGCTCAAAAAGGTTGGATAAAAACAAAAATACTTGGTTTACTTCTGGCCTGCATAAGTCAGCTAAAATTAAAAATAAGCTCTATAAAAAATATATCTCGTGTCCTACACCCCTTAATCATGCAACTTATAAGATGTATAAAAATAAATATAATCACCTTATAAAAGCAGCCAAAAAAAAGTACTTCAGTAATCAATTTGAAAATTCTGCAAACAACATCAAAGCTACTTGGAAAGTTCTAAATGAATTACTCCAAAAGAAAAAAGTGTCCAATAAGCTTCCCCCTAGCTTCTTAGATGGGAACACTTCCATCACCAATCCTTTTGATATTGCCTGTAAATTTAATGAGTTTTTTGTGAATGTGGGAGTTTCCATATCCAACAAGTCTGGAAATACCAACGTGAATCCAACTGATTATATACAAGGTTCCTTTCCTCCCGTTTGCTCTTTTGAACCTCCCGACAATGAAGAGATAAATGAAATTATAATGGAATTAAAAAATTCTGCTCCAGGTCACGATGGAATTAGTTCATCCCTTGTGAAGGAAGTAAGAAACTCAATTATCAAACCTTTATTGCACATTTTTACAATGTCCATGGAAACGGGTGTTGTTCCATCTGACCTCAAACTTGCAAAAGTCATCCCACTTTTCAAAGCAGGTGATCCTGGATCCTTTACTAACTATCGACCCATTTCTGTTCTCCCATGTTTCTCCAAAATTCTCGAAAAATTAGTTTATAAACGTATTATTAACCATTTGAATAAGCAAAATATCCTGTATGAACACCAGTACGGATTCCGCAAAAACCACTCGGCTTACATGGCCCTTCTACAGTTAGTGGACAGGATTCACACTGCTTTGGAAAAAAAGGAATTTGCTTGTGGTATTTTTTTGGATCTCTCAAAAGCTTTTGATTCGGTTAATCATGACATCTTGGTTTCAAAACTGTATGCATATGGTTTTCATGGCAATATCTTCGGGTGGCTTAATAATTATATTTATAATAGAGAACAATATGTTACTTTTAATGGTATAGAGTCGAACAAGGCTAAAATTCAGTGTGGGGTGCCTCAAGGCTCAATCTTGGGGCCTTTACTTTTTCTTATATTCATAAACGATCTTGCAGCAGTATCGGATACTATGTTTCCAATATTATTCGCAGACGACACAAACTTATTGATGTCCAATAAAAATGTAACTGTCCTTATGAATGAGGTAAACATTGGTCTTCTCAGGTATTCCAAATGGTTTCAATCGAATAAATTGGCTTTAAATGTAAAAAAATCAAATTTTATGATATTTGCTGGTAAAATGAATTATAATTCGGAATTATTTAAAATATCTATTGATGGTGTTGAAATTAGTAAAGTCTCATCCACCAGGTTTCTAGGAGTCCTGATCGATGAGAAACTCACCTGGAAAGACCATATCAGCCAGGTCTGTAAGAAGATCACAAAATCCCTTGGAATTATTAGAAGGATTTGTGGACTTCTTAATTTCTCTTGTCTTCTAACTTTATATTACAGTCTAATATTCCCATACCTTTCATACTGTAATATTGTTTGGGCTAGTACCTTCCCCACTCATTTGCATAAACTTTTATTGCTACAAAAACGTTTTGTTAGACTAGCAACATTTTCAAAGCCGTATGCTGAAACTGCCGCGCTCTTTTGTAAATGTGGTGTGATGTCAATTTTTGATATCAACATTTTTCAAACCTGCATTTTCATTTTCAAATTGAAGTATATGAGTACTGACTTACCAGAAAATTGTAAATCATTTTTCATCTGTAATTCACAAATTCATTCTTATCCTACTAGACAAAGCAATAACCTTAATATACCATTGTATCGTACATCCAGAGGTCAATTTTCGTTAAAATATCATGGAGCCAAAATATGGAATTCAAACTTACATTTATTGACTGTTTCTCTATCCCTGTCTGTGTACAAAAAGAAACTAAAAGGTTTTCTAATGTCTGGTAAATTTGGCACTGAGTGAGCTATGGCATTTCTGAGAGAGGTCTAAACCACATTCTCATTTTTATTTCTCTTTTTATTCCTATTTTTTTTATTTTTTTATTTTTTTTATTTCACTAATCTGAATTATCATTGCATTTAATGTTTGTTCAATGTTAATTGAGTAACTTGTATTATTATGTTTTTCTCTTGAGGTGAGATCTTTATATAAACCCGTAGTGGGTTTCTATCTCACCTGCACATGTTTTTTTTCTCCAATGTTGTAAACATTTTTTATTTTGTTCTGTTTTCCTTTAATGTGCAAATAAACATAAACATAAACAAATAAACAGGCATGCGCTTGTGCCCGTCCCCAATTTGCATTGCGCATGGCGTTAA
The DNA here is from genome assembly GCF_964638095.1 of Poromitra crassiceps. Lineage (NCBI taxonomy): Eukaryota > Metazoa > Chordata > Actinopteri > Beryciformes > Melamphaidae > Poromitra > Poromitra crassiceps. Next base: position 11,737,527 of record NC_139623.1, read on the forward strand.
ATGAGCGCAAACGCTAAATTACCGCTTTTGGGAAGATAGGGCCCACAGGCTTTTATGCAATTGGGTTATACTTATTTTATTGTTGGGTTTTAATTCATGACTGGCATTTTTATTGTTTGTCATATTTACCTTTATTTACTTGTGTTCTACTGCTTGAAGCATTCTAGAACACCATTTGAATAGTGCAATATAAATTAAGTGCATTACGTTTATTATTATCATTTCTCCGAATGGGAAATTTAAAGCCCTATATGTTATTTGTGGTCTTGAATCATAGAAAAAGTGTATACAAGATATAACTAGAACAACCACACCGTGGGTTTATGCCTCCGCTATTAGTTCATTCTTGAGTCCAAATCGCCATTTGAGGCAAATTGGAAGAAATTCCATCAAGGCGCTCCTGAGATGTTGCGTTACAGAGCTTGGAAATTGGGTGTGTGAGGTCACAGTGACCTTGAACTTTGACATTTAACCATCAAAGTCTAATCAGTTTATCCTTGAGTGCAAGTGGAGGTTTGAGGCAAATTTGATTAAATTCCGTCAAAGCGTTCCTGAGATCTCACGTTAACGAGCATGAAACGAGTGGTCGTGATGTCACAGTAACCTTGAACTTTGACCACCAAAATCGAATCAGTTCATCCTTGAGTCCAAGTGACGTTTGAGGCAAATTCGAAGAAATTCCATCAAGACATTCCTGAGATATCGCGTTAACAAGCTTGAAAATTTGAGAGGTCACAGTGACCTTGACCTTTGACAACCAAAATGGAATCAGTTCATCCTTGCATCCAAGTCGATGTTTGAGCCAAATCAGAAGAAATTCCATCAAGCCGTTCTTGAGATATCGCGTTAACGAACTTGGGAATGGCGTTCGTGAGGTCACAGTGACCTTGAGCTTTGACCACCAAAATGTAATCAGTTCATTCTTGAGGACAAGTTAATGTTTGAGGCAAATTTGATGAAATTCCGTCAAGGCATTCCTGAGATATGGCGTTAACAAGCTTGAAAATGGGGTTGGAGAGGTCACAGTGATCTTGACCTTTGACCTTTGATCACCAAAATGTAATCCATTCATCCTTGCACCCAAGTCGACGTTTGAGCCAAATTGGAAGAAATTCCATCAAGCCATTCTTGAGATATCGCTTTAACGAACTTGGGAATGGCATTCGTGAGGTCACAGTGACCTTGACCTTTGACCACCAAAATCGAATCAGTTCATGCTTGAGTCCAAGTCGATGTTTGAGGCAAATTTGATGAAATTCCGTCAAAGCATTCCTGAGATATCGCGTTAACAAGCTTGAAAATGGCGTTCGAGAGGTCACAGTGACCTTGGCCTTTGACCTTTGACCACCAAAATATAATCAGTTCATGCTTGAGTCCAAGGCGATGTTTGAAGCAAATTTGATGAAATTCTGTCAAGGCATTCCTGAGATATTGCGTTAACAAGCTTGAAAATGGCGTTCGAGAGGTCACAGTGACCTTGGCCTTTGACCTTTGACCACCAAAATCTAATCAGTTCATGCTTGAGTCCAAGGCGATGTTTGAAGCAAATTTGATGAAATTCTGTCAAGGCATTCCTGAGATATCGCGTTAACAAGCTTGAAAATGGCATTCGAGAGGTCACAGTGACCTTGACCTTTGACCACCAAAATCGAATCAGTTCATGCTTGAGTCCAAGTCGATGTTTGAGGCAAATTTGATGAAATTCCGTCAAAGCATTCCTGAGATATCGCGTTAACAAGCTTGAAAATGGTGTTCGAGAGGTCACAGTGACCTTGGCCTTTGACCTTTGACCACCAAAATCTAATCAGTTCATGCTTGAGTCCAAGGCGATGTTTGAAGCAAATTTGATGAAATTCTGTCAAGGCATTCCTGAGATATCGCGTTAACAAGCTTGAAAATGGCGTTCGAGAGGTCACAGTGACCTTGGCCTTTGACCTTTGACCACCAAAATCTAATCAGTTCATGCTTGAGTCCAAGGCGATGTTTGAAGCAAATTTGATGAAATTCTGTCAAGGCATTCCTGAGATATCGCGTTAACAAGATTGAAAATGGCATTCGAGAGGTCACAGTGACCTTGACCTTTGACCACCAAAATCTAATCAGATCATCCTTGAGTCTAAGTCGATGTTTGAGGCAAATTTGATTAAATTCCGTCAAGGCGTTCCTCAGATATCGGACGGACGGACATACGGACAACCCGGATCCATAATGCCTCCGGCCTGGCTATCGCCGGTGGAGGCATACAAATTTAATTATACATAACTATACAATCTTCCAAAAAACAAGGCTAGGTCGAAACCTAGAGTGACGGATCGTTACTCTCCCTCTCAGATAGGACGTTATGATTGTTTATATGTATCTATTCATATTTTGATGTCATTGAGAGAAAGTGTGTCCTGGCTGCCAGTGTCCTGGCTGCATGCAGGTCCTGGAGGGATGGCAAGTTGCATCCGATTATCTTCTCAGCACAGCAGAGGATGCGCTGAAGTCTGTTAATGTCTTTGAGAGTGGCAGCAGCATACCAGACAGTGATGGAGGAGGTGAGGATGGACACAACGATGGAGGTGTAGAAGTGCACCATTGTGGCCTTTGGCACTTTGCTTTTCACTTCTGCCTGCCGGTCTCCTGTGCCAGCAGGGGGGGGGGGGGGGGGCGTGTCCTAGTAAATTGGCTTGTAAATCCATGACAGGATCGGACGCCAGCCAGCCAAAAATCGATTTGCATTTTTTTGACAATTTGAAAAAGTAGAGTTAAAGTGGGTGGAGTTATCTCAGGAGATTGATGATGTCAGCAATTCATTCATAATAAGCTGGTGTCATATGGGGATGCAGCATGGACATAAACACTGAGGGGGTGTTATGTCCATGCTGCATCACCATACGGTTTATATCGTTTGCAGGACGTTACTCAGAACACTGGACAGGTAGATAGAACGTGATGTGACCACGCCTCCACAACCCTGAGAAATTATTTGAGCAGCCTGATTGGCTGTTTTATAATAGTTGTGTGGGAAAAAATTCAAACTCATATTTGGGTGGGTAATTACCATATCAGCCATGCCAGTGGTGCGCTCCTCCAGCCAGTCGATGGGAGCGCGGTAAAGCTTCTTCAGGGCCGACTTCCTCTGGGTCAGCAGCTGGTCTGGGAAGTGACAGTAGAACAGAACCTTCTTCCTGTGACGGGACAGTCTCAGCACTGGGATACACACAGACACCTGGGGAGGAACAAAAGGAGCATAAACAAGGCAACAATAAACATGTCATCCCACACACATATTGCAGCCCCCCCAGTTTTTTTTTCTTTCAATATTTTATTTTTCGATTTTTCAGAACATCAAAAACAAAAACAAAAACAAACTCAGACCTAGAAAAAGAAAAAATATATACATATCAACAGCCAACATTACAAAGTAGTGCTACCAGCCAAATAGTGTCATATGTGCTTGTAGTAGATGTGCATGGGATCCCACGTAAAGCGTCCCTGAGAGATTAGCTGGGGGGGTTACTCGTCTCCCTTAACCTCGTCCAAGTGGGCCAGAAACAGGCCCCAAATACTTGAAAATTTGTTAGGCGAGTTGGTCCTCAGGAACCTGAGTCTCTCCATACGTACAACTGAAACCATGTCCGTCAGCCACAGTTGAAAAGGAGGCGAGGGAGACTTCCACTCCTTCAAAATGAGTCTCTTGGCAACAGTCATCCCCTGCGTCAGAGACTGTTGCACAGCTGTAGGGAGGAGCAGAGAAGATTCCGAGCAGCCAAAGATGGCGAGTTCCGCCTCTGGTTGAAGGGTTATTTTATAGGTCTTAGAGTACCAATCAAATATCTTGGCCCAGTATCCGGACAGTGAAGGGCAAAACCAGAAAGCATGAGACAGTGTACCCTCTGACACCTGACACCTATCACATAGCGGTGAGACAGAAGGGTATCTTGTGCAACCTAGACTTGGAATAATGTAGTGACTTTAAATTGGATCAGCTGCACCTTTCTGACGCAGCCCCCCTCAGCCGCACGCCGGTCCGGGGTATGTGCGTTTCCTAGCAGGCAACTCCATGGCTGGCAAGGAGGAGTTTGCAATAGAGCTGGCCTCCATTTTTTGCAGCCCCCCCACAGTTAATATCACCTTTACTGTACATTACATACATTACATTACGTCATTTAGCAGACGCTTTTATCCAAAGTGACTTACAATAACACATTTTTGTCAGCAATAGAGAAATCAACTATGCAACACAGTCTATGACAACTACAACTTCTGAAGGAATAGTGGTAATGTTTTTTTTCGTTTTTTTTTAGAGAGAGAGAGAGAGAGAGAGAGAGAGAGAGAGAAAGATGTTAGTTCAAGAAGGGCCCAGATGGAGCCTGAAAAGGTGTGTCTTTAGTCTTTGCCGAAAGGTCGGCAGTGATTCGGCCGTAGAGACCGAAGGTGGAAGCTCCACCATTGAGGTGCCAGGGACGAGAAGAGTCACGAACGGGTTGAGCGACTTTTGAGCCCCCGTAGCGGAGGAGGGGCGAGGCGTCCTGCACTTGTGGAGGAGCGGAGGGAGCGGTGAGAGATTTTTTTGGAGCCTGACCATAGATTGTAGCGCCCCGCTTGCACCAAACTGTAATTTTGAAAATGCCGCAGTGTCAGTGAGATGCATCATTTCCACAGGATTTGAAGAAATCCAATCAGGGTCTCAGGTATCGCGTGCAACATGGACAAGCAAACAAAGTGGCGACCCCTTCAGGCAGGGAGGAGAATTTTGAAAATGCCAGAAGACGGCAGTGTCTGTGAGGTGCATCACTCCCACGCGTTTGGGCAAAATCAGTGGTGTCATGACATGTCAGACATGACAGACACCAAGACAGACGACTGGGCAATGAAACAAAAGGAGATGGATCCCAGGTACTCTCCCCATTTCACCAAAGGTAAAAGAAAGAAAGAAGAAGTGTAAAACGCTACACAATATATCTGAATACAATATAAGAAATGCAATATATAAATATAAGAGAGAGAGAGATCATTGTTGATAGACAGACAGACAGACAGCTCACCTGATCACAGAAGATGACATCATACTCTAGCCCGCTGAAGAAGACCAGGTAGAGAGCCACATAGACCATCCTCAGGTAGGCACACAGGGCATGCAGGTAGCCACACACACTGGTGGGCAGCCAGTCACCTACACACACCTATCGGAAGAAGGAAAAAAAACAGGGTTATATGTACTTAAATATGTGTATGAAAAATGCATGAGAAAACGCAGGGTAAATTTGAGGAAAGCAACAATACTTAATACGATTTTTTGGATATATCTTTATGTGTGTATATAATATAACTATTATAGATTACTAGTACAGTAGCCGTTCCCCTCCCTCGCCTTCCACCATTCACAAATCATGCTCTCCCACTCTTCACCCCCCACCATCCTCCCCCTGCTTGCAGCCCCCCCAATTGGTCGAATTGATTGCATGAACACACATTCGACATTGCACTTTCTCGGGTCCCCAGCAGGGCACATGCCAAGGTGGTGCCTCACTCTGTCTGGTTCCCAGCAGCACACTCCCCAAATTTGAAGTCGATCGGACGACCAGTTCTCGAGATAAACCGGTTTTTGTGTTGCCAGTAGGTGGCGCTATGACTATGTCTGAAATTTGGCACCTCACTCTGTCGGGTTCACACTTCCCAGCAGCCCACTCCCCAAATTTTAAGTCGATCGGACGACCAGTTCTCGAGATAAACCACTTTTTGTGTTGCCAGTGCGCGTGTCACTCCGTCTGGTCCCCCTAAAGCGCATTTGCAGGGTTTGAAGTTGATCTGACAAACGGTTCTTGAGATGTGTGAAGGACAGACAGACAGACATACATAGATAGACATAAATACATACAGTACATACATATATACATAATTATTAGATTATACAGTATACGGTAGATATATTTTGCAATCCACAGGTGTGTGTGTGTGTGTGTGTGTGTGTGTGCGTGCGTGCATATGTGTGTGTGTGCGTGCGTGCATGCGTGCGTGCGTTCGTGCATGTGTACAAACTACCCACTACCCACCACAGGCAGCTGTGGGTCCAGCGTCTCAGAGAAGCAGTGTGTGGGATCATGATGGGCTGTCCAGACCTGGACGCTACATCCCCGAGACTTCAGAGCCACAGCAGCATCGACCACCAGCCGCTCCGCTCCACCGATACCCAGGTCTGGATGGAGGAACACCACCCGCGCCATCCTACGCATGCACGCACACGCACGCACGCACGCACGCACACGCACACGCGCACACACACACACACACGCACACAGAGGAATCAGTACTATTCAAATTAGCATATTTTATTTTGCTATGGGGGGATTTTGTTTTGCAGACAAGGTTGTTTGAAACACGCTAAAAACACCTAATAATCCTTCGACCAGCATGTGGCTCGGACCAAACCTGTAGTTATGGTTTATGTCCACTAGATATCACCCCACCATGTTGTTAAACAAATCAAGGATCTGGCATTGAGAGCTTTCTGGAGGGAATTGTTGAAAATAGCTAGAATAATTTGTCCATAGGCCTGTACCACGAAGCAAGATTAGTGGCTTCGAGGTAACTTCAGGTTTAACCCTAGGTTTGCCGTACCACGACGGTAGTTAACTTCTTACCGAGATAGATCACCATAGCAACTTATGCTCTATGGCTAACCTGCTTTGTAGCAGGTTAAGTTCAGAGGATAAGATAAAAACCCATGAAAGACACGCCTTCTTACCAATCAGCTCTCTAAACAGCGAGTCGCCATATGGTCCCCATATGAAAAATACATTGCATTCAAATGAAAAAGAAAAAGAAAAATGAAAAAGAAACATGGCTCCTGTTGAATTAATCAAGGACTGAAGCCTTGCACTTGTTGCAGGCTACATTTAAATTAAGCCCTACTTACCACTTTGGAATATGTTTTTATATATTCATTGTTGTGCTCTCAAGTAGGCAATTTGACCCCGCCGATCGATTGCAGCTGAACAGTGAGTGGAGAAATATCACTAAACCGGCATAAAAAGGTTAGATAAACATCTCCAAAGCGCACAGTGACGTGTGTGCAACGGAGCTGAGGCTGACGTTGGGTTGGACATGGTCATACATGCCAGAATAGCCTACTACATCTAAGCAATTTAATATGGGATCGCCTGCACACAGATTATTCATATCTAGGCTACTCCTGCATTTTGCAGCTGCAACTGTGTTGCTTTTGGCCTGGATGTTCCCAAATATTTATACCATTCATTGTCAGTGGGGAACCCCCAGAAAGCATTACAGTTAGGAATCTTCTTTTATTCCAACAGAATGTGATGTGAATAATAACCTAGCTGGGTTTATAAACTGTAACGTTAACGTTACAGCAACTTGATGGACAGCTGTCTTTATCTTAACACTACAGCCCCCACTCACTCCATCTTGTGAGATTATAAACTCAATAATGCTGAACGTTTACCTTAGTTTTGTATCTCGACTATGCACCTTATCCAAGTTTGGAAACCCGTTGCTGCTGTGTCTTTAGTCGAAACGCTGTCATGGATTACTCTGAAACTGTACCTGTCGGACGCCATGATGGCTCAAATTCTCTGTGGTGATTCTAGACATTTGCGCTTCATGTATGAACCACAATGGCGCCTAATTCCTCGTTGAGCAGCACTATCTTCCTGCGAGACACGTCGCCTCACGAAAAAAGCGGCCATTAATTTGCCTTTAAATGTAAGTACCAAAAAATATTCAGTTAAAATCTAATAAAACGAGAAATAAACGTGAAAAATATTGTATATGTGGAATATTCAAAACAAACACGTGAAATACGTTTTTCAACGCTAATTATCCGTATACAATAGGAGAAGACTGTCAGGCTCCTGCTCGGTCTCCTGCCGTGGTCTTCTGTTTTGCAGTCGTGTCCTTTTTAGACAAGCGTCATCTTTCTGACTGAGCTCTCTTCTCCAGACGAATCCACACCGGCTGCCCATACCACTGTTCATTTGACGTGGACATCAGCTTGAAGAGGGTCTCAGGGTTTTATATTCAACTCGCATCGCAACATTAAACCAACATGGTGAGTTTCCCCACTCCATATGGCACTGTATGTTCATAACCTGCTAACTTTCTACTTAGATTCAGAATGGAGCTAACATTATGCTATCTGCTAGCTTACTTGCTAACGTTAGCTCTTCATTTGTAGACGTGGCTAATACTTAAGCAACTTAAATTGACTAACAATTCAAAAGATCTTTCAGCTGGTACACTATTTCAGGAAGCAATTATATATACACAGTTATAGCCAAATATTTCCCATGCCAGATTTATAAGGAAAATACTATGGTCCAAGAAGACCTTAGCCATCAGTGTCTGGGATAGACGTGACAGTCCAATGATCTTGGTCAAGAGAGTATTATTTAAGCCCTCTTTATTAGGTAGGTGAGTCAGTGAGTGAGTGAGTCAGTGTGTGTGGTTAAGTGTATGTGATCCTATCTTAATGTGTTGAATTCTGGTGTCTTTCTCCCAGCCTGGACCAGCAGCTAGTGCAACTAATGTTGGGGCCTCCAGCCGTTCCCCCAGCAAGACTGTGGCTCCCCGCGCAGCAGGCTCCACAGTCAGACAGAGGTATACACTCACAGCCTCACCAACTTTCACATGACAAAGATTCACTCATGCATAGACATATAGGCTACAGCTCTGAAGATGGAGCTTACATCCCTGTGGAGAAACTGTGCAAAGCAGCTGTTCTTCTTTCTGATGACCACTCTACTTCAGTCTGTCCAGATGATGGCTAAAAGAAAATCTAGTTTCTATTACGGGGTCAAACAATACAAGGCTTTATAATTACAGTTCTCACTTTTCTCCAAGAAAGATGATTGTTTTTCCATACGGTTACCCAGAGATATGCCAGCAGGGGGAACTCCCAATAAAAGAGTACTTGTACTTGCTGAAGTGGCTATTGGTTAGCCTGGTAAAACCATCCTGATCAGTCTGGACTTCTGCCCGCCACCAGCCATTTCCACAAATTACAAAGTCCACGGGCTGATCAGGGACCTGCGCATCGTAGTTGAGAATCTGGAAATCTGGAAAAACCATAATGGCGTCTCCCGAAGCAACAAGTGCTAACGTTAATAAGAGTAAACACAGCCAAAAGTGCAGTTACTGCAGAAATAGACTCAATAACGACAGTTAAACAATAACAAAGAGTATGCACCAGCGGAGTTTCTCAGCGAAAAAGACGTTTTTCCCGTTCTTCAGAGTGGATTTGGAGACGCTGATTGGCTGAAGGAGTTGTCTGTCAAGGCAAGTACTCCCGCCCACTGAAATCGATGCAAGCGACCGGAAGTCCAGACTGATGCGTAGAGTGAAACCAAATGTGATATCACTTTATCAGGATTGTTTTTACCAGGCTAGCTATTGATGCGCACTGAACATCCAAGATAAGGTCCCCAGCAATTCTGGTGTGCGCTCTTTTAGACACTCTCCATGTTTATGATCCATATACCCGCTGACCCCGCTCCCTCTTTACATAATACTGTAATAAATGATTGATGATTTTCAGGTACCCCGGCCCTTGGCTGTGTTTCTGTGAGCCCTCAGGAGATTAGAGCAGCAGATAGATGTTGTGCTCTGGGCTTAATCAGTGTGTAATCAGAGGCTCACTGTCACCCCTCTCATCATTACCTATTACAATCACCCTCTTCATGACATCATTAACCTCCATTTAATCTCCTCACCAGTGGACTTGCCATCCATCACTCTGCCCTGTCATCTTTGTCCTAAAGAACCAGCTCAGATCCTCCAGAAATCACTAGAAATTAATTGGCAACATGGTTAGACTGCTGGGGTAACTTCCCAATTGTAGTGATTACAAAGTTGAGCTTTCAGAAACCACTTGCACAGGGCAAAACCTCTGATTTCTATTTCAAGTAGGCATTTGACAGTTACAGATTTAATACATTGCCATGAACTTGACGTTGACTGCGCCATCCTGGTGACTCAATGGCCTAAACCAGGCATGTACTATGTAAACTGGCCCAGGACCTGTGACATGTGGTCCCCTCTTTCTCCCCTTTCCTCTCTTCATTTTCTCTAGGCAAAAAAGGTCAAAAAATGTGTGTGTGTGTGTGTGTATGTATATATATATATATGTATATATATATATATATATATATATATATAGACTGGGACTTTAACGCGTTCATTTCGATTAATTAATTATAGAAAAAATAACGCATTTTAATCGCACTTTATTTTTGCACTGCAGAGACCACGGAACGTTTCTCAGTGGACGAATTCCAGGCATACCGATGCACAACGTGCATTGAGTGACATCAGACAACAAAGCCCCGCATGTGGGAAGTGGGAAGTGCGCTGTAACGACAAACATGGAAGAATTTGCATATCAGCACTTCAAGCCTCCGTTATCACCTCAACTCTAAACATGTTGCAGCTAGCATGGAAGTCAGAGCTAACATTAAATAAAGGCTAGAAATATTTTACTTTGTGTGTAATGAATCTATAATCCTATGAAAGTTTCACTTTTTGAAAGGAATTATGGAAATATTCAAATTTTTTGGAAAGTGTGTATGTATATATATATATATATATATATATATATATATATATATTCATGGAGATATATATATTAATTTCTTTTACCCCTTTATTTTTTCTATAATTAATTAATCGAAATGAACCCGTTAAAAGTCCCAGTCTATATATATATATATATATATATATATATATATATATATATATATATATATATAATCGGATATGATCTAGTACTTCACACAAAACTTTGATTGATGGAAGTCGTGACACTTGACAGCATTGACATACTTTTGATGTAGCGTGTTTTACGTGTGTTTGACAGGAAAGCAACCAGCAGTGGCACGCGCAGCGCTGGCAGGACCACGACATCGGCAGGCACTGGGGGCATGTGGCGCTTCTACACAGAGGACTCGCCAGGGCTCAAAGTGTAAGTGCAGTGCAGAATAGCAGTTATGCACACACTCCTGCATGAACGTATGGACTCACAGGTGCACATAAACACATGCACTGATATTCAGTCTTAACCGTTTTTCATCTTTGGCACAAATACTGTAGATGCCATCCCTAATTCTAAGATAGACTCTTTTCACACACGGTATCGATAAGGATATTCGTGTTTGTGAGGTGGATTGATATGAATGTTTAATGACAGGACATTGGGTTTACTGTAGATGCCTCTGTGGTAGAGCAAATACCTGCTGAACACCTTGGTGTGAGACACTCGGCAAATTTGAATTTGTTGAGTGAGCATGCATTTTAAAAACTCCCTCAACCTTAGAAACTTTTATTCTGCTGCAAAACCTCAATATTAGACAACGCCTCCCATCTTCTGGCCGTTCCCAGTCATGGTTGATCAATGGTGCTGTGGTGGTTATCGAGTGCGTTTCTCCAGCAGTAGAAGGAGGACAGACTAGCCATACAGTGTTGTATATAGCAGACTAGCCATACAGTGTTGTATATAGCAGACTAGCCATACAGTGCTGTATATAGCAGACTAGCCATACAGTGTTGTATATAGCAGACTAGCCATACAGTGCTGTATATAGCAGACTAGCCATACAGTGCTGTATATAGCAGACTAGCCATACAGTGCTGTATATAGCAGACTAGCCATACAGTGCTGTATATAGCAGACTAGCCATACAGTGCTGTATATAGCAGACTAGCCATACAGTGTTGTATATAGCAGACTAGCCATACAGTGCTGTATATAGCAGACTAGCCATACAGTGTTGTATATAGCAGACTAGCCATACAGTGCTGTATATAGCAGACTAGCCATACAGTGCTGTATATAGCAGACTAGCCATACAGTGTTGTATATAGCAGACTAGCCATACAGTGTTGTATATAGCAGACTAGCCATACAGTGTTGTATATAGCAGACTAGCCATACAGTGCTGTATATAGCAGACTAGCCATACAGTGTTGTATATAGCAGACTAGCCATACAGTGTTGTATATAGCAGACTAGCCATACAGTGCTGTATATAGCAGACTAGCCATACAGTGTTGTATATAGCAGACTAGCCATACAGTGCTGTATATAGCAGACTAGCCATACAGTGCTGTATATAGCAGACTAGCCATACAGTGCTGTATATAGCAGACTAGCCATACAGTGCTGTATATAGCAGACTAGCCATACAGTGTTGTATATAGCAGACTAGCCATACAGTGCTGTATATAGCAGACTAGCCATACAGTGCTGTATATAGCAGACTAGCCATCATACAGTGTTATATATAGCAGACTAGCCATACAGTGCTGTATATAGCAGACTAGCCATCATACAGTGTTATATATAGCAGACTAGCCATACAGTGCTGTATATAGCAGACTAGCCATACAGTGCTGTATATAGCAGACTAGCCATCATACAGTGTTGTATATAGCAGACTAGCCATCATAGTGTTGTATATATCAGACTAGCCATCATACAGTGTTGTATATATCGAGTGCGTGTTTGTTTCCGCGTTAGACTCCGGCCTCAAAGCTTCATTAAAGGATCCACTCTGAAAGGTCAACTCAATTACAGCCTTGTGACAGGGGGAGGAGGGGGCAACGGAGAGATGGTTGGCATGGCAATGCTGCTGCTCAGCGATGTGCCTCTCCACCCCGCCCCCCGCGCCCCCCCCCCCACTCAGTCACTCCTTCAGAGATGAGAGCCCCTCCTTGTTTCCAAAGCTCATCAATAAAGTCAGCCACTCCACTAAGACTCTGGCTCACGCCGGGGTTATTATAGCAACTGACGGGACTGTGTCTGAGTGTGTTCATCTGAGTGTGTCTCTGTGACAGTGGACTGTGTCTGAGTGTGTTCATCTGAGTGTCTCTCTGTGACAGTGGACTGTGTCTGAGTGTGTTCATCTGAGTGTCTCTCTGTGACAGTGGACTGTGTCTGAGTGTGTTCATCTGAGTGTCTCTCTGTGACAGTGGACTGTGTCTGAGTGTGTTCATCTGAGTGTCTCTCTGTGACAGTGGACTGTGTCTGAGTGTGTTCATCTGAGTGTCTCTCTGTGACAGTGGACTGTGTCTGAGTGTGTTCATCTGAGTGTCTCTCTGTGACAGTGGACTGTGTCTGAGTGTGTTCATCTGAGTGTCTCTCTGTGACAGTGGGCCGGTGCCAGTGTTGGTGATGAGCCTGCTCTTCATCGCGTCGGTCTTCATGCTGCACATCTGGGGGAAGTACACCCGCTCTTAAACTCCATCCTGTGACCTCTGACCCCAGCACCTCAGCTTCTTAACACATTGGACCAGGACCAAACAGCAAGCGAACAATACCCTCACTCCCTTCCCCCCTCACACTACAACACACACACACACACACACACACACACACACAGACTTACAAAATGAGTTTTTGTATGCACCCGCTTCAGTAGATGATCTTCATCTGCACTGATGGTATCCACCTCGTTGCTTTTACCCATCCCATGTTTTTAAGATCAGTTAGGATGGAGGAGAGGACGCCGTGTGTGCGCTCTCCCCTCCGAGCAGCAGCCCGTGTTGCCTACAGCGCAGCATGCAGCTTCAGTGCAGTGTTCAAGGACATTGTTGTTTTTCAGGCCCCCAGCAAACATCCCTCTTTCCAGCCTGAATTGGAACATGTTGTTATTTTTTTGTTTTTGTTAACTGCATTTGTACAAAAGTTAATTGTAATATTGTACAATAAAAGACTCAACTAGAATGTATGCGTTTTAAATGAAACCCCATTTCATTTTGGTGATGTGTATTAGAAATTGCGCTGATTTTGTGTACCCTGAGAGAAAGAACATGTTTTTAAGTATACTGTCAATCAAGAGTGAGACAGTTACTTGTGTTGCTGACTACTGAAAGTTTATTTTTTCTTTCTCTTTTTTCACTTAAGGCTTCTTGTTCACCACCAAATGGCATTTGAAAGTTTTTCTGATTTAGTTGCGTAAGTACATTCTAGAGTGTTGTTTGCTGCAGAACAATGTAAGTGGCAGAAAGTTGGGACAATCACAGAAGTATTGAAAAGTTGAGTGTATTGGCAATGCACATCATGCTATCTGAGTTGTCCTGTCCACCCTATTTAAGTATTTATGCGACTTTGAACCAGGTGTGGGCCATACCTCTTCATTCATCCTATCCGTGTCTTTCACTTCATGTGGAAAGCCATAACTGGCTACTACCCAGAATTTGCATTAATTAATGCTGCCTGTATAATCAAACTGCATTATACAAAATCCTCCTAATCGTGCCATGTCTTGTCATTACCTGTATGAGCAGGAAAAGATGATGCCTGTATATACATATTCCAGCAGCTTTAAAGTGACATTTGAGTTAAGATGAAAATGTTAACTTCACAATATGTACATCTATAGAGGTTCAGAATCTCCAATATTAACTGCCTGTCCCAGGGTGTCCTATCACTACCAGCATTTAAGCTTTTGTTTTCTGCATCTCTCAATATCAATAATTGCAGATAGGTAAACATTTTCTTTTTGAAAAATGGCAAGTAAGAATGCAGAGTCAGAGTAATACCTGAAAGGCAAAAGACCCGCAGTACATTAGAAATAATGTTGCAGATATTAGCATCAGATTTAATCATTTATTTGACTAAATATATCCCATCGTAAGTACCTATGCAGATGTTGGCATCATATTAATTATTTCTTTGACTAAATACGTCACATAAGTATGTACCTCCTACTTTGAAGTCCAGTGGACTATACAAGAGAAAAAAGATATATAATATATTCACAGTTAATAGACAATACAATAAAAAAATATATAAAATCAACAAATCATTTTTATCATGCTATATTTTTTGACGAGGTATTTTGCAAGCCCATTTTTGTCAGCAAATTGCTCACATCAGTGTCTAGTGTTTTTTTATCTCATCAGTTTGCTCACTGGGAGAATTAAAAAAATATATATATAAATATAGCAAGCTTTCCTCTATAAAAACCTTGTCCTAAATGTGCTTTATTTGAATTTTCACCTTCAGTGTCCTCCTCCTCCTGAGGGGGGCGCTCCAGACTATTGTCTGAACATCACTTGCTCATCCAATATATTAAGCTGTCCTCGCAGACGCAGAGGGACACGCTTGAACACATGTTCTGCTGTGCCTTTTTACTGATTAAATCATTATATTACTATGTGGCATACCCAGCATAGACAGACTGAAGTACAGCAGCGAAGGTATTTGATAACATCTGTGTTAATCAACCATGTCATAGCAAAAATTCTCACTTTTGAGTGAATTCTCTTTAGATGAATGGCACCAGTGGAGTGAAATATGTAAAAAAATAATTTGATTTGTCTACATGAGGTTAAACAGAGTGCAGCACCTACAGAGGAATTGACAACGTGATGCTCAGTATAATGAGCAATGAAGCTGTAGCAGTACAGTGTTCTGGGCTGGCTGGATGAAGCTGTAGCAGTACAGTGTTCTGGCCTGGCTGGATGCTCTGGAGTTGTAGATGTAGTTGTTGGCCAACCTGCATCTCCAGGTTATCTCTGTTGAATATGAAACCACCAGCTGGCACCGCCTGTGTGTGTGTGTGTGTGTGTGTGTGTGTGTGTGTGTGTGTGTGTGTGTGTGTGTGTGTGTGTGTGTGTGTGTGTGTGTGTGTGTGTGTGTGTGTGTGTGTGTGTGTGTGTGTGTGTGTGTGTGTGTGTGTGTGTGTGTGTGTGTGTGTGTGTGAGAGAGGGAGAGCTTGTTCATTGTGTTTAACATAGCATTCGTGCCCTGTTCATTAATTCATTCTGTTGCTATGGCTCTGCTTTCCCACATGGCTTCTTCCAGTGTTCGTGGCAAACCCAGTCACTACTGCCACCTCTCTCTCTCTCTCACACACACACACACACGCACACCCAAACTCCACGGCCCAATTCACGGTGGCACAACACGGCAGTGAGCCAGAATAATTCAACATAACAATGAAATATGAAGGAGTGGTGGAGAGGCTGTCAGAGAGTCGCAGGCAGCATGTTCCCCTCCAAACCAACTGGCCTACCTGTAGTTCCTCCTGACACAGCCTATAGAAGTCAACTTGAAGTTACAGCAAGGGCTAAAAATGAGCTGGTATTTATTTATTTTGGGACCAAAAAGGCCCACAGTCTTTGACATTATAACTCCTTTGTTTTATACAAACAACACCTTGCTTACAGGGAATATTAAAATCATCAACAATCCCCATATATTCTAATAATTCAGAGATCAATCAAATTCAGTGACGCACTGAAAGCGAAGCACTAATTTGGTTTGTCTACAAAGCAAACTGAAAGGTATCTTACACCAGGGGGTTTCAAAGTCTGGGACTGTGGGCCTCCCCCCAGACAAAGCTTGGAAAACGGCGCCCCCCTAACGCAATTCCTGGAGGCCTACTGGATCATGATTATGTTATTTGATCCCATAGACACCCAACAATTGAACTAAGATAGCTTGATATTGCTGTTTGACATAGGCTACTTCAGACTACACCAAATAGCCTACATAGAAAAGTGTCTGGTGGCATTTATTA
>NC_139623.1:11761555-11786555 GCF_964638095.1 Poromitra crassiceps
ATGATGTCGTCGTTCCTACTATGATGTCATGGATAACTGATGATGTCGCAGACGGTGATGATGTCATGATTCATAGGTGTCTCAGTCATGCCTTTCGAATGGCCTCGCTGGTGATGTCATAACACAGGTGATGTCATGTTCGGAATCTATAAAGGTTCGTTTCTGCAGGTCCTCAGTAGTTGTTCATAAACGAATCTCGCGACAACACTCTGCAACCGTTCCCAACTTCGAACCTTGCAGACCTAGCTATCAAGTTCCACAACTTCCCTACTTCTCGAGACTTCAGTTACCAAGTTTGCCTTGGCCATCAACTATCCGCGAATAGATCCACATGTCTTACACCAAGCCTGACAAGCCTGACACACACACACACACACACACACACACAGTCACACACACACACACACACACACACACACACACACACACACAGTCACACACACACACACACACACACACAGATACGTACCTACAGACATAAACACTTGTTTCCGCTTGTTTTGCAGTCTTATAGACCCCTTATACGACTACGTCACACTGACATCACGCAGAGTCAGAGTCAGAGTCGGACAGAGTCCGCGCAGCCCTGGCAAGTAGTTTTCCAGTGGCTGGAAAACAAGACGAGCTAGATATGTCTTCGTGTTGTGCAGTGCGATGCCAGAATCGGAAAGCTATTGTAGCAGAGTATTCGGGTCCGCCTATTCACACTTGGTTAATAAAATAATAAACGATAGAGCCAGGCTGTAACGTTATAACAAGCTTCACCTAATTCTCCCCACATATCCTGCAACTCGAGGGAATACACAGCCTCGCATACACACGCAATAGAACACAACACAACACTGAACAGTCTGTTACACTATCAACAAAGCAAGGACAAAAGTTTTACCGAATCCCGTCAACTCATACTCCTTTTAATGCTAACCGTAAGCGTCTTTGGTTGCAAGCCGAAAGAGGAAATCATTAAAAATGCCTGACTTTGCAGTGCTCGCTCATTTCATATCAGGTAAGCTGCTGCTAGTAACAGCCACATCGCTCGGTTAGTTAACAACCAAGTAATGTTAAATAATGTCATTATTGAGTTGAACTGATTGGAACAAGGACATCATTAAAAATGCCCGACTTTGCAGTGCTCATTTCATATCAGGTAAGCAAGCTGCGTGTAGCTGTAGGCTGCTAACAGCCACATCGCTCGGTTAGTTAACAACCAAGTAACGTTAGATAATGTCATTATTGAGTTGTGTGCATTATCAACATAACAATATATCTTTGCAAGTTACAGAATAAGTATCTACGCTATGTATTGCTGGCCACTCTAGGCTTGGCCATTTCTTCTTGTCTTTTATCCATTGACACAGCGCCAGTGTGTATGGGTCTGTAAGACGTATACCATTAACCAACGTTAATTTCGATGCATAACATTGCTTATCACTAGGCGATAAGCTGTTGTAGTAAGCCGAGAACTGCATTTTAAAACTAAAATCTAACTGTGTGTCGCAGATGGGCACAGAGCAGTCCTGACAGCAGCGGCTTTTACACAGCTCTGTGTCTGTCAATGCTGGGCTCTCGGCTTTTTGCCTCATTGATGCGCGCGCAGCCCCAATGTTGACAGCTGTATAAGGCATCTATAGAAAGTTTTAATAACCCTATAGGTGTTACTTGTAAATAACAAGTAATAATAACTGATAACATTTATATTAAGTACTATAAGTTATATTAACTATACCTGTTTATTGTGAATTTCAGTGTAGTTGTAATAAGCTAAGCTATATGATTATATTGTGTTGACAATAACTGTAGTTGCTTAAAAGTGGTTTCAAAATCCATTTATAATGCATTTCTTGATCAATATTTTATAACTTATGTTCGCTGTATTGTACAACCAGTCTGTATACCTCTGAGAGCTTTATAACAGAATGACTGTTGTAACTTTAGAGAGTTTTGAACCAGTATTGAAGTATTTATGCTTTAGTGATGCACTATAGCTGCCATTGGAGGCCACTGCATCTCCATCCTAGCATGCCAAGCAATGCAGGTGAACTTCTGTTATAGAAAGAGATTGCATATATCCACATATCAATGTCAGAGGTGTAAGACCAAGCATTTAGAGACAGTATTTGACATTACTATTGAGATATTTGTCCTGTACATGGACAGTCTTGTTCATAAACCCTGGATTCACCAAACAAGAAGCTGCTCTACTGTAAACAGTGAAGTCATTATCTGAGACCTGTGACCTCCCACAACACACTGACTTTCAATTCCTTCAGCAGTCGTTGGCCACTTGTTTGCCAAAATTGTGTCATATAGGAATGAGTCTAGACAGGTATTCCCACTCAATTACCCTGTTGTTGCCACCAGCAATCAGCATGTACATTTTGGAACATGTTTTGTGAGGTGATTTCCACGGTGCTGTCACACACCCACTTTAAGTCTGTCATATCACTTACAAAATATTGAGCAAACAACTTTGGTTAAACGAGGACAAAATCACTATGGATAGAATCGTAGGTCACAAAGGTTCATAATGCACGGCTATCTTGCTTCAAGCAGACAACCAGAAGAATGCACTAAGGGGCTAAAATTTAGGTGAAAATATGTTCACAGTTTGTACTAGACTACTGACAGTTTTATTTATGACTTTTCAGTTTTTACAGCGATTTCGGACGAACAGGGATAGTTCTGGAGGGGCTGGAGAAGAACATTTGTTGATGGTACAAATACTTATGAATTGTTTACGTCAGCTGCCTCCTAAACACGCAATGCACATACCTGCATTTTGCAGCTGCACCTGTGTTGCTTTTGGCCTGTGTGATGTGATTGAACTTCATATTATTTCCAGCATAGTCCTTGTATGAAATATGGAGATATGCGACTCTGCTGCCAATAGCCTATTATGTGACCACAAAATAGGCTATTTTATAAATGAAATCTATGCCCGTACCACTGCACAGAAGCCCCCTCTGCTAGGTGTGAACTGGCATCCACGTACCACGTGGTGCAGAGAGAGAGCCATAGATCATTATGGAACAGAGTCGATAATGATCAACAACCAATTAATAAGCAATCAATCAATAATTTTGCACTCACAGATCATCTCCCAAAAACAGTTGATCTTCATGAGGATCATCTCAAACATATGAGGTATTTTCATGCAAAGCAAATATAATGAAGCAAATATATTGTGCAATACATTATTTAGTAGCCTGTACATTTAAGTATCCTTTTGCACAGTATTTATTTGGAACATGTGCCCCATTGACAAAACAAAGGTGCGTGTGATGCCATAGGAAGGAGTCAAGTTGGGCCGGGTTGCAAGTTGAACATTCCGTGACATCACAAAGGCATATGATAACAAGCATATTCCAGTTGTTAGTTTAAGGATGCAGTCAACTGAGACAGGAGAGCTACATGAAGATAAACCAACAGAGATGGAGAAAAAGATAAAGGCAAGAAAACAAACGTACAGGGACTTGGAAGAAAGCCTGCTGGAAATGTGCTCAACTGGAGCAAATGGAGAAGAAAAAGATGGCAAGGGAGGAAATCAAGTCATTAAACATTGTATGGAGGTACAAAGAGAGGAGGAGAGGAAGACAAAAGAGCACAGGGCCCTGGAAAAGACCCACGTGTGAACAACGTTACAGAAAGAGACTCCAGTGGAAACAGATGATGGTGGAATATGGAATTATTTGCCCATCTAAATGCAAGAGGTCGTTCAAGCAATTTTGAGAGCATGATTTATCAATTTAACGTTCAGATTTTGCACCCTTGGACTCAAAAAGCCCCCCCCGCCTGTGCTTCAATTTGCTCGGCTTGTCCTCAAACTGTACGCTCAGTTGCTCACACTCAAACGTTTTCTGCTTGGACAGATTTCCTGCACTCGCACTCAAAAATCCTCTGCTCACGCTTACATTCGCTCTGTTCGTGCGCAAACTCGGTGCCTGCATGCAAATGTCCTCCCCTCCCCCTTCAAACTGCTTCAGTGCGCTCTTGAAACTTGTTGTGCAACAATCCTGTCAGAAATCCACAGCCAATAGAATGCCAGGATAGTGTCACATGATCGCTGGGCCGGGGATCATGTGACACTATCCTAGCATTCAATTATTATTATTTCAGTGAAAATGGTCTGCAGTCTCACTATTTAAGTTTAGATTGCCTATATAGAGCCAATAGCCTACTTATTTACACTTTGCATTTGCTGACTATGCAACCAAGCAAGAGGGAGTGGCAGCCAAGAAAAGGATGAGCGTAAGAAGGCAGAACAAGTGGCTGATGCTTCAAAAGCAAATGTATTAGCTAGAAATGACGTCAGCCTTCACCAATTATCGAAGCGTTCATGTACACACACAGACACACGTGCATACTGTACCTCCGCCAACATTTCTACAAAGTTTTGTGGTTTTCCGTGAATCAGTTTGGATGTTAGGCGCCTTTTTGTGATTGGCCACGATTACCAGGCCCCTAGTGGGCATGGAGAGTGAATCAGTTGGTCCTTTACTTGGCCCATGACCACTTGTCGACAAAGTATTGTGGTGTTACGTGAATCCATTTGGAGGTTATGTACCTTTTTGTGACTGGACACACCCACTGCCACGCCCCCTTTTGGCCAGTGGCCCTGGAAAGGTCATCATTTATAAGTTGGCCCATGACCGACTTTTCTACCAAGTTTTGTGCAAATCCGTTCATAACTTTTTGAGATATCCTGCTGAAAACAGACAGACAGACAGGCAGGCAGACAGACAGGCAGACAGACAGACAGGCAGGCAGACAGACAGGCAGGCAGACAGACAGACAGGCAGACAGACAGACAGGCAGGCAGGCAGACAGACAGGCAGGCAGACAGACAGGCAGGCAGACAGACAGACAGACAGACAGACAGACAGACAGACAGGCAGACAGACAGACAGACAGACAGACAGACAGACAGGCAGGCAGACAGACAGACAGGCAGGCAGACAGACAGACAGACAGACAGACAGGCAGACAGACAGACAGGCAGGCAGGCAGACAGACAGGCAGGCAGACAGACAGACACAGGCAGACAGACAGACAGACAGACAGACAGACAGACAGACAGACAGACAGACAGACAGACAGACAGACAGACAGACAGACAGACAGACAGACAGACAGACAGACAGACAGACAGACAGACAAAATTGGCCCGGGTCCAAAGCATTGAACAAAATGGAAAACAATTAAGGGAATCACTTCAGAAGGCATGTGATTTATAGATAGGATTTCCTTAAAAATTATAATTTTTAAGGAAACAACTTTTCAGTTGTCATTGTGGTTTGATCATAGACATTTGCATGGAGGTGGTTGGTGGTACTGTATAATAGTCGTATAGGAATAGTATAGAAGTACAATTAGGGAGGAGGGGTGTTTACATTAAAGAGGAGCCTGGGCTGAAGGCAGCATTGGTGGCTGTGACCTTTTCACACACAAACAGAACCCCCCCCCCCCCCCCCCCCATCCAGCACCCCCAGCACCGCGTCAGGCCTGGTGATGCCCCGTGTGACTGTCACAGGCATGCAGGGCCAACTGGGCTGTGATGTCACCAGCATGTGTTGTGTCCCCCCTCTGCTGAGCCCCTTACAACCCTCCACCCCTCACTCACATCCACCCCCCCCCCCCCCTCACACCAGCGGATCAGACCGGCAGGACTCATTTAGAGGTGGGGAGGGGGGGGGGGGGGGGGGGGGGGGTGTGACACCGCTATGCTGAGTGGCTCAGGTGTCAGCCTTGTGCTTTCTAATATTAAAGGCACTTGGCTTGTGTGTGTTTGTGTGTGTGCAACTGTGTGATGTGAGAGTGTGTTTATGTGCAGTGTATTTTTAGGGGGCTGTATTTTCCACTCCTTGTGCAGCGGCGCAGGGCAGTGACAGGGGGGAGGGGGGAGGGGGGGGGGTGTACAGTGTGTCTGGGAATCACCTGGCTCTTATATCATTTTCTTCTTCATTTAAATATTTTGATGGAGATATTCTGACCACGCCTTGAATTTATTTTGTTACAAAATAATCTGACCGTTAGAGTCTAACAAATCAAATTGTAAAGCAAAAAGAGGCAGCATCTGCACTGCCTTCTTGACAGCTAGTTTGGGTAACATACATGTACTGAGCGCCACATTCATACATGTACTGAGCGCCACATTCACAACATAACATACATGTACTGAGCGCCACATAACATACATGTACTGAGCGCCACGTTCACAACAATTCAGAAGTTCACCTCCTCTATCTCTCCCCCTTCCCGCCCCCCCTCCCCCCCCCCCCTGCTTTTTGCTTCCTCTCTCAGTGTCAAAGCATTTCACTTATCTCTGTCCCTCTCCAGAGTTTGGTCTGGTGACTGGACAGATGAGAGTGTCAGTAGGTTACAGATGAGGTACAGTAGTAGGTTGGGGGGGGGGGGGGGGGTTGTCCCTCTCTCTCCAGTGTGATGTCAGAGGCACATGGAGAGCATTCCTTCAGAGCAGCGGATGTCCCTATCACGTAGCACACAGCACTTTCTGACCTCCCCGCCTTTCTCTCTGACCTCCCCGCCTGTCTCTCTGACCTCCCCGCCTGTCTCTCTGACCTCCCCGCCTGTCTCTCTGACCTCCCCGCCTGTCTCTCTGACCTGCCCGCCTGTCTCTCTGACCTGCCCCGCCTGTCTCTCTGACCTGCCCCGCCTGTCTCTCTGACCTCCCCGCCTGTCTCTCTGACCTCCCCGTCTGTCTCTCTGGCCTGTCTCTCTGACCTCCCCGCCTGTCTCTCTGACC
Organism: Poromitra crassiceps; assembly: GCF_964638095.1. NCBI lineage: Eukaryota > Metazoa > Chordata > Actinopteri > Beryciformes > Melamphaidae > Poromitra > Poromitra crassiceps. The sequence goes on from NC_139623.1 coordinate 11,768,319, forward strand.
TCCCCGTCTGTCTCTCTGACCTCCCCGTCTGTCTCTCTGACCTCCCCGCCTGTCTCTCTGGCCTGTCTCTCTGACCTCCCCGCCTGTCTCTCTGACCTCCCCGTCTGTCTCTCTGACCTCCCCGTCTGTCTCTCTGACCTCCCCGTCTGTCTCTCTGACCTCCCCGTCTGTCTCTCTGGCCTGTCTCTCTGACCTCCCTGCCTGTCTCTCTGACCTCCCCGTCTGTCTCTCTGACCTCCCCGTCTGTCTCTCTGACCTCCCCGTCTGTCTCTCTGACCTCCCCGTCTGTCTCTCTGGCCTCCCCACCTGTCTCTCTGACCTCCCTGCCTGTCTCTCTGACCTCCCCGTCTGTCTCTCTGGCCTCCCCACCTGTCTCTCTGACCTCCCTGCCTGTCTCTCTGGCCTCCCCACCTGTCTCTCTGACCTCCCCGTCTGTCTCTCTGACCTCCCCGTCTGTCTCTCTGACCTCCCCGTCTGTCTCTCTGGCCTGTCTCTCTGACCTCCCCGTCTGTCTCTCTGACCTCCCCGCCTGTCTCTCTGACCTCCCCACCTGTCTTTCTGACCTCCCCGCCTGTTTTTCTGACCTCCCCGTCTGTCTCTCTGACCTCCCCGTCTGTCTCTCTGACCTCCCCGTCTGTCTCTCTGGCCTGTCTCTCTGACCTCCCCGTCTGTCTCTCTGACCTCCCCGCCTGTCTCTCTGACCTCCCCGTCTGTCTCTCTGGCCTGTCTCTCTGACCTCCCTGCCTGTCTCTCTGACCTCCCCGCCTGTCTCTCTGACCTCCCCACCTGTTTTTCTGACCTCCCCGCCTGCCTCTCTGACCTCCCGGCGGGCTAGACCAAGTGGCAGCTGAGAGTCCTGTTCCTTTTTATGACCGCTGATGTCGCTGTATGTGCTGCTGACATTCAACAATTCTGCTTCAATGCGAACAACTTCCTGGCACGGCTGGATCCTGGAGGTGGTGACTCTTTACTGTGGATTAACTGAAAGTGCTTGTGGATTATCTGAGATCCAATTGTTTTTTCCAATGCCAATGGGTTCCATGTGCTTTTGAACTGGTTGAGTGTTCTCTATGCCAGCAGGCCTGTGACGCTTCCTATTTCACTGATTTGCAAGAACAAGATTGACAGGCCTACAGATCCTGTCTGTGATCGTGTGGCATTGCTGAACAAGACACCCGACTGAGGACTGGAGTACATGTCTTTTTCTTTAAGAAATGATATTGTCACATTAATACATGTTTAGCTGCCGAATGCATTATGTATGGTGGGGATATAATTTGTTAAAGTGAGTGTACCTGTGCGAGGGCTGCCAGCACTGTAAATATTGTTTCATTAAAGAACCACAAGTCATAAGTCTTTCTCTCTCTCTGTCTCTGTCTCTCTCTCTCCCTTGGCACCAGGCCAGCTTGCTGGTAGACATCAGACATGTGGTTTAGTGGTTGATCTTTTCAGAAGCCTTCCACATGATGAGCAGCAAAGCTCTGGTGCTGATGAGGGAGTACGGCCATCAGTGTCAGATACATTACCTTTGGGGCAGCCTTCAGTCACATGTCCACTGGACAGACATAGAGCATGATGCTTTTGATATATAAACTAATACAGTTTTCCATCACTCAATGAAACATCACCGTCTCTGACTATGTTGACTACTGAATAAGGTTATGAATAATTTACCGTAATCGACCTCCGTTGTTGTGCTGCTAGGCATTGAAAGCTTTCCTGAGGTGGTTGAAAATTAAGAAGTAAAGCTGAGTGAGTCTCCTCTCAAACCAAACACACAACCGAACCCTGATTTAATAACAACTGTGAGAAAAGATCAGAAATCATAACTCGTGATGGTAAAACAGTAAAACTGTGTCTATGAACCTGACATCCTTTCTCACGAGTAGCCTACATTTGATTGTGAGTTATATGAACACTAACATAATTTTCATCCATCTATGTTAAAGATGGATCAAATTGGATTTGCCGCTGTGAATATGATGGTTTTATTAAAACTGTCAACTATGTAAATTGGAGCCCTATGACCAGAGAAAACATAAGGTTATGAATATAACCCCGGTTTATGAATAATATGAGTGAAATGATTCACTATGGGATGTGGGAGCTCCCATATGCCAGACCGCTCATTGCTCCGACCCGAAAGGGAAGTTGCCAGGCTCCTTAACTGTGTCCCAAGACCGCCTGTGCCACACACTGGGCTGAGACGTCCAGTCTATAGAGAGGCAAAGTGACCGCCTACTTCCTGCTTCAGCACTGTACCAGAGATTTTCATCCGCCATTTATTTTCCCATAGACATTTCGTAAAATGCTTATAAAAATAGTTTTTACTTGTTCAAACCAAACGGTTCAGCTATATTTAGAATCGGGAGAGACCGAAACCAAAGACCAAAACGTATAAAAACAACATCGAAAAAATATTTTCTTTAAATCCGCAATTTTTTACATTTTGGTCCGAATGAAATGTTATGTGATCTCTCCTGTTTCTAAATATATCTGAACCGTTTGAACAAGTAAAACTATTTTTTATAAGCGTTTTAGGACATTTCTATGGGAAAATAAATGGCTGATGAAAATCTCTGGTACAGTGCTAAAGCAGGAAGTGACGTTCCACTTTGCCTCTCTATTGAACCATATAGGCACTCCCCTAAAGAGGGCCCAGGATGAGGACATCCCACGAGTAGAGTGCGCACGGAGCCCTGAAGGAGGCTGTGTGCCCTGGCCCCTGACTCATATAAACCAAGGTAATAGCCTCCACAACCCAATGTGAGAGGCACTGCTTAGAGACGGTCCTGCCCAGACACGGATTAGCCCAGGATGAACAGCTGATCACTCTTCCTGAGCCCCCTTGTCGTGACCTTATGAGTGCACAGGGCACGGGCTGGGCACCTTGTCGTGACCTTATGAGTGCACAGGGCACGGGCTGGGCATCAACTCTGAGCCTGATGCTCCCCAGGAGAAACAGTAAAGGCCACTATAGAGTAATAGGAGAACATGGACCCACAACCTTACGCATCAAAGGCCGGTTTAGGGATCATAGTCACCTTTCCATCCTCTGGAGCAAACCGAGTGCACGAGGGGTGGACAGAGAGCGTATGTAAGTCACTGATTCTCTTAGCTGAGGCCAGAGGCCAGAGCCGTAACAACACTGTCTTGAAGGCATGTGTTTTAAGCTCACCTCCTGTAGTGGTTCAAATGGGGGGGGGGGGGCTTTAAGACCCTGCAGAACCACAGCCAAATCCCATGAAGGCAACAGGGTCTTGGATACACGGAGGCAGACATGGGACCAAGTCACTTTGGTCCGAGTCTCAAGTAAGTCCCAAGTCATTTGGTCCAAGTCTCAAGTAAGTCCCATGTCATTTGGTCCAAGTCTCAAGTCCCATGTCATTTGGTCCAAGTCTCAAGTAAGTCCCAAGTCATTTGGTCCAAGTCTCAAGTAAGTCCCATGTAATTTGGTCCAAGTCTCAAGTAAGTCCCATGTCATTTGGTCCAAGTCTCAAGTAAGTCCCAAGTCATTTGGTCCAAGTCTCAAGTAAGTCCCAAGTCATTTGGTCCAAGTCTCAAGCAAGTCCCAAGTCATTTTGTTTTGGGCAAGTCAAGTCAAGTCACAGGTTTTGTCAAGTCGACTTCTTAGTTAAGGCAAGTCAAGTCACTTTTTTCCCCCACGCCCAAATACTGCAGTCTTACCTTGCTTTATAAAGAAAAAAGACATGGTATTAATACCTGTCTAATAGTGATATTATTGGCCAATTTACAGTATCTAACCCGTTCAAAAATTATGACGAATTGAATTTGTGTTATAATCATTGATATTCAGTGAAATAAATGTAATCAAACAAAAGTCGAATAACTTTATAAACGCGTATTTTATTTCTTAACTGCTTCTCAGTTTAAAAAAAATCGTCCACGTTAGTTTTAAACAGTGACATAGTGAAAGGCTGACAGCCATACTACAATGTAATCAAACAAAAACAAATAGATTAAACTTAGAGTATTTACCTCTTCTCAATCAAAACATATTAATATAAAAAATAGTAAATAAATATTTCCTTACGGTGAAACACTGACAGCCAGACATCAAACGTTGTTAGATTCCGCCCCGTCCCGTCTGCCTGTTTGAAGAATATCTCAGCTGTGTGCAATCCAATGAGAGGATTGATTGACAGTCATCCAACCACGACAATGCTATAAGGAGGAGCATGACTGAATGACAATCTGTCATTGGATGACTCATTCATGATCCTCCTTATGGCATTGTTGTGATTGGATGACTGGCTGTCCGTCACGCTCCTCTCTCCGTCTCGTCTCTTCTCTCTTTTGTAATGCCGTTCCAGCATGCACTCGCCATGCACTGAAAGAAATACCGGACAGACAGACACTTGGACAATGTTACGTTATTATTTCATTATTTAAACTGACAAACACAAACAAGTCATCCAAGTCATCACCTCTCAAGTCAAGTCAAGTCTCGAGTCTTTAACTTCCAAGCCCAAGTAAGTCTCAAGTCATTTATGTTTTTGTCTGTCAAGTCAAGTCACAAGTCATCAAAACAGGGACTTGAGTCCAAGTCACCAAGTCTCAAGTGCCCATCTCTGTATGGAGGTCCCTGCAGCATGCAACAGATCATTCTGGTCGACGGTTTTACCAGAGATGGTCCATATTAGAGATATGGCACCCCAGGCTCTGCCAATTGTAAAAATGGTACTAGCAAGTCTCCTAAATGGTCACATGGTCACCTCTCCCCTAAAGTGTTGTGAGAGGACTGAGCCTGCTGATGCGGGGTTAGTGCTGACCTAGCAAGCTAACTTCAACTAGAGATTGTGAGTTCCCAAACTCCACACAAACCACACATATAAACACAAAGCTGCCCATTGTTAGCTCAATATAGTTGTAACTAAGATATTCGATTTTAAAAATCATTTTTCCAACCACAGGTTTAGCTACTACATCAACAAACTTCACATGTAGCTTTAGCTAATCGCTCCCTGCTAAGGTGAGCTCCTGTTACCATTTTAGTGTCAGAATGTTCAGAAGATATGTGGCTTCGGAAAATGTGCAGAATATTTACTTTGATGATTACTATGAAAGAATGTCATAATCTGAGATCACGTTCACTCCTCCCATTGACACCAATAGACTCAGGACCTGCTACAAGTCTCCTAAGTGGGCGTGGCCATGGAAAACCATGGGCAAAACCCATGTGACACAAATACAGAAAGTGACTTGAAGATGATGTGTCTTGCTTTGATATCCCACTGTCTTTGGTTTTACCTCCAAAGCCCAAAATGGCCAGCCGATAAGGCTTCCTGGTAGACCTTTAATGTGGAAAAGTCTCTGCCCTGAACAATTAAGGGGACATTCACACCAAAAGTGCTTTTTTCAGTCAGAATGCTATGAAAATCATGTTGAGAGCGCTTCCTTTGTGCACAAAACACAGCGCACGGAGCGTTTTTTTTGTGCTCCGTTTATTTTCCCCTGCAGTCGCGTGCAGTACAGATCAAGACACAACGACCACAAGGACGGTAGCCAGCTTGTCTGTTTGATGTTGTTCACTGTCAACATGAAAGCCAGATTATTGCCAATTCTGGCAGCAGCGGAGGTTGAAAATCCCTCGGGAGGAGAAAAGGTAGGAGAAGAGGAAAAGACGAGCAGGGCGCTTTTCCTCTAATGTTCAACTTTTTTCAGCTTTAAAACGCCCACAGCGCTCCTCCAAAAACAAAAGACGCCACCAGCGCTAAACGCCAGGTGCGTTCATTAAAAGAGGAGCACGTTTAGCGCGTCCTTATGTCGCGAGTGGAACTGTGGTTTATGACTCTGAGATTGGGCTCCTGCAGCCAGAAACATTTGTTTGGTGTGTGGTGTATATTATTGTCCAGGGGGGCACTGTATTCTCTCACTGACGTGATTCTCAGGTGATCCGCCCTCTGCCCCGGGAAGCGAGTGATCAGCCTGCCCTTATAAGGAGGACGCCGACCATCCACGGGGAGACAGAACCCAGGAAGAAAGGGACGACGGGGAGAGCAGACTGGAGGAGCTGGCCGCATCGGGACGAAACCCACACACAACGCTCGCTAAGCCCGCCACAAAGGGACGGTCTGACCTATTCTCAGGGAGTGTGTGGCGTGTCTTGTACGCAACTGTGTTATTGAGTGCTCCTGCTCTGTGTCTCTTAGTGAACGTGAGGAGCCGGCCGGACCAGATCGACGCCGATCTACTGCTGCGCTGAGACTGCTGTGCTGCTCTACAAGACGACCGACACCCATACACAACGCTCGCTAATCCCGCAACAAAGGGACGGTCTGACCTATTCCTCAGTGAGTGTGTGGCGTGTCATAGGCACAACCCGTTGCTGAGTGTGCCTGCTCTGTGTTTTTAAGTGACTCCGATCTACGCTGGTGTGGCCGACGGTCCCCGCCAGATTGCCGGATCCCTACCTGCTTGCCGTCCTCTGTCTGCCTGCTGCCTGCTTGTTGGCCGCCCTCCGCCCGCCTGTTACCTGTGGCCGTGTGGACGTTCTCCGCCTCGACCCCCGCCGCCATCGCGCCCGGGCCTGTTCCATCTGCCCGCCGTTGCTCCAGCCTACTGAGCTGGGGTCCATTGTCGGGGCGATATCCAGCCTGCCTACTATGCTCTGATAAGTACTCTTACCGTTCATATTATCCCAACTCACCGAAGGAACAGAGTGAACGTCGTGAGTTGGGACGGACATTTTAAACCTTTTCTCTTTTCGTTGTTCGTTTATTTTCTCCTTCTGCTCAACGCTGCTAATGTAGCTCGTGTTCATTGTCGGTCACGTGACACTGTAACTCAATATCTGTGGGATTGCCCGTCCTAAGATCGCCCCTCTGTTAATGCTGTGTCCAGTTTGCTGTGCTGTTTGAAGTGGTCTTTTGCAGTTGCCTGCCATAATATAACAGGGTGAAATAATATTCTTATGCAGTGTGTCTGCCGTAATATATTGGTGTGCAGTGGTATCCAGATGAAATGTCTGACTTTGCAGTGGAGTGTGAAATGTTAATTCCTGTTGCTGGGAATCTGTGTGCTGTGCTGTGTGAGATCTGTTCATGACACACGTCCTCGGAGGGCCTAAATCGACCAGGAAAGCTAACATAGATATTTGAAATTGCAAGTGCCTATGTGATATGATAATTGACTACGATAGATTTATTTTTGTATTTTATCTGTTGAATAAAACATTGTATATTTTTGTACCGTAACTCTATTGGTTGTTGTGATTATTTGAAGTCCAGGAGATTTTATTGTTGTAACAGGCGACACTTTTTGGCGTTAGTCGGCAGGACTGGACTTTCAAAAAATCACAACAATGTCGACAGACGGGCAATCCCAGAGTGGGCCTAGCCAACTCGGTGAAGCAGAAACTAGTGAAACAAATAATAGTGGCGGACAAACGATGAATGCAGTGATGATGCCTTGGTTCATGAGTGCATCATGGGTACCAAAATTCACAGGAGAAGGGGTAGGAGTTGAATTTAGCACATGGCGGGCCAAAGTAGATTCATATCTGAGGGCACAAGGCCTCAGCTCCCAACAGTCAGTGGATTTCGTGCTGGATGCAGTAGAGGGGCGAGCTCATAGACAAATGATGTTGCTGTCCCCTACTAGAAGGCAATCACAAGTGACTATTCTGGAAGAACTGACGAGACTTTATGGAGACCGAAAAACCCCAGCGGGTTTGAGGTCTGAATTCTTTGACTGCAAACAAGAGATGGGGGAGGGGGTAGACACGTTCATTCTCCGTCTGTCTGAGTTATTTTCCAGGTGGCAGAGGAACGACCCAGGCAACGCAGGACCGAAGGATGAGGTCTTAAAGGCACAGTTCACCAAAGGCCTACGGGATGGGATACTTAAACTAGAACTGGAACGATACCTACGCCGGTCCTCAGATGCCGCCTTTGACAGTCTGTGCACGGAGGCTAAGGCCCTGGAGAAGGAGGTAAACCGTAAGGAAGCATGGGCCTGCCGCTCCTATATGGCGCCACCAGCTAGCCAGGTCCCCCAGGAGGCGATGGCACCCCCTGACTGGCAACAGCTTAAAGAGACGCTAAGGGCCGAGCTAAAACAGGAGGTGAAGGACCAAGTGACACTACTAGGAAAAACAATTGTGCAAGAGATCTGTGCCCAACTGCCAGCCATGCTGCCAGCCCCAGCCCCCACTCCGCAGGCAAGTCTATTGTTCCAGCCTAGACAATCAGCCACTAGGGGTGCGCAGCCCTTCCAGTGGGACGAGCAGGGCCGCCCCGTCTGTCGGGACTGTGGTGAAGCGGGGCACATACAACGCTACTGCCCTCGACGGCGACCCAACGCCGCGGGTTTTCCAGCTCGCCGGTCGCTGCAGGGCGAGTGACCGGTAGTAGGGAGACTCCAGGTGTCCCAGATAAGCCCTCTTTTGTTGGCCAGTGTCCGGAAGTGGAGATGATGGTGAGTGGAGTCAAGATTCCATTCGTTTTAGACACTGGCTCCCAAGTAACCTTGTTGAGTTATTCCCTTTTCCAGCGCTGTTTTGGCGAGAACCAGATGGGGGACCCCGCTGAGGTGCCCTGGCTCACCCTCAAGGCAGCAAACGGCCTCCAAATTCCCTACATAGGCTATGCAGTTTTGGATTTTGCGACGGGAGGCCTTGAGGTAATTAAGAAGGGAGTATTGATTGTAAAAGACGATTGTATGAGCAGCAGACATGGTCTGCTTGGAATGAATGTGATCTCCGAAGTTTGGCAGTGTGTCTCCCACAGTGATCATCCAGGTGTAACAGCATTCACCTCTACGTGGCCTAAGGCGGTCCAGAAGGCGTGGGCCAAGGCGTTCGCCGTCTGCAGGGGGGCCCAGGCAGAGGGGTCCCCGGACCCAGCCCCCGGCACAGCAAAACTGCCCCGTAGAGTCTCCATCACTGTACCTGCTGCTACAGAGATGATCATCTGGGCCCACGTCTCTCCATCCGTGGCTTCTACGGCGGGCCCTGTACTTGTGGAGAACCTTTCCACGGATTCCCATCGGGAGGGGTGTGATTGGCGGGTGGCGCGGACACTGAGCCTAGTCCAAGGGGGTAAGGTCCCCTTACGTATCTGTAACCCCAACCCCTTCCCTGTGTACCTCCCCTCCCGGCGGGCGCTTGCCATGGTGACCCCGATCGACCCCGGGGATGTTGACAGAAAAACAGAATTGACTCTGGACCACACCGCTCCCGATGTGGTGGAGGTGAATGTGCGGTCAGTGCAGACGGAGGCGCACGCTGATCTGCCGCCTTGGGAGCCCAAGTGTGAGGGACTTACAATGGAACAATCCAATGGTTTCTCTGCTATGTTGTCAAGGTGGCGAAATGTTTTCGCGGCTGATGAAGAGGATTTTGGCTGTACAGGGCTCGTGCAGCATCGGATCCACACTGGAGCTGCACCACCCAGCAGAGAGAGGTACCGGCCGGTGCCTCCCACTTTATACTCAGAACTGCGTAGCCTACTACAAGGTATGTTGGCAAATGGAGTGGTGCAGGAGAGTTCGAGCCCTTGGGCGGCTCCAGAGGTTCTGGTCAAGAAAAAAGATGGAACATGGAGATTTTGTGTCGATTATCGCAGATTGAATGCTGTAACTCATAAAGACTCTTTTCCTTTACCCAGGATAGAAGAGTCCTTGACAGGGCTGCAACGGGCGGAGTGGTATTCTACCTTGGATTTGGCCTGCGGCTACTGGCAGGTCGAGGTGGCCCCCGCTGACCGGGAGAAGACGGCGTTTACCACACCGGTGGGCCTGTATGAGTTCACAAGGATGCCCTTTGGATTATGCAATGCTCCAGCGACGTTCCAAAGACTGATGCAGCGCTGCCTGGGCGATAAGGTACACGATCATTTATTGATCTACCTGGATGATGTGATTATCTATTCCTCAGACTTCGAGACTCACCTTCACCACTTGGAACAAGTCTTTCAGCGCCTTCACAGTCATGGTCTCAAACTACAGCCGAAGAAGTGCCAGTTCTTTAAGCGGCAAGTGATATATCTTGGACATGTCGTTAGTGGGGAGGGCATTGCTACTGACCCCAGTAAAACCTCTGCCGTCCAGAATTGGCCCATCCCCCGCACCGTAAGGGAAGTTAAGTCTTTTTTGGGTTTTGCCGGTTATTATCGGAGGTTTATAAAAGGCTTTTCAAAAATTGCTATTCCATTAAATCATCTTACGCATGGTACCAGTGGTAACAGTACGGCCCCAGTCACCTGGCTCCCCGAATGTGACACTGCATTTGAGCAATTGAAGCACTCACTCCTTAACGCCCCGATCCTGGCCTATGCCGACTTCACCCAGCCATTCAGACTGTATGTGGATGCCAGTCTGGAGGGTCTGGGTGCTGTGCTGTCTCAAGAGCAGCATGGCCAGGAGCGTGTCATCGCTTATGGTAGCCGCAGTCTTATCCCGACCGAGCGAAACGATCAAAACTATAGCTCGTTTAAATTAGAATTTCTGGGGCTCAAATGGGCAGTGACTGAGAAGTTTAAGGACTATCTCTGGGGGGCTACTTTCACGGTGTACACTGATAATAATCCCCTCGTTCATTTGGACACTGCTAAATTGGGGGCTGTTGAGCAACGCTGGGCAGCCCAGCTTGCCAATTATACTTTTGACATTAAATATCGCCCTGGTACCAGTAACCGCAATGCTGATTTATTGTCCAGGAACCCAGAAGTAGTGGCTGCTAAAGTCCAGCAGACTACCGGAGAGCAGTGCAACGACCCCGGGGCTCCAGAGGGGGACTCACTTGGCCAGTTGGACAATGAGGGCAGAGCATGGCAGCGCCAAGACCCAGATCTCAGTCTGCTAAGCTCTTGGGTCCAGACAGGTGAGCGGCCAACTCTCGACGTCAAGTCCTCCGTCTCTCGTCAGCTGCGGCAGCTGTTAAACGAATGGGATCATCTGCGGCTGGTGGGCGGGGTTTTGGTCAGACAGCTGAAGGAGCCAGATACGGGGATACTGGGCGAGCAACTGGTCCTCCCACAGTCTCATTCACAGGAAGTCTGGAGAGCCTATCACCAAGCCCTGGGCCATGCTGGGGCAGAGAAGGTTTTGTCTGTTCTGCGACGAAGATTTTTCTGGCTAGGTATGACAAAAGACATAAAAATATGGACATCTGCATGCTCTACCTGCGTGGTGAGTAAAGCTGGGCCCAAGTTTCGAGCCCCACTACACTCCATTAAGTGTAGCTACCCGTTTGAAGTAGTGGGATTAGATTATCTCTCCCTGGGCCGGCCCGCTGATTCATTCCCCTACATTCTAGTGATAACTGATCTGTTTTCTCGCTATGCTTTGGCAGTGCCGACCCGTGACCAGACCGCCGTGACTACCGTGAAGGCCCTGACGACAGCCCTGATTCAGCCGTTTGGGTGTCCTGAACGCATCCTGACAGATCAGGGTGCCGCGTTTGAGTCCTCCCTCATGCGACAACTATGTGAGACGTATGGCTGTAAGAAGACCCGGACTACCCCCTACCACCCTCAAGGTAATGGGTCTTGTGAACGCTTTAATCAGACCCTTCTGGGGTTGCTGGGTTCCCTGGAGGTGAGCAGTCAGAGCCAATGGCACGTCAAGCTTCCTGCCTTGCTGCAGGCGTATAATAACTCTGTCCATTCTAGTACAGGCATGACCCCCCATTTCGTGGTTTTCGGACGACATGCTCGTTTGCCAGTGGACCTGCTGCATGATGTCAGCCCGCCACAGCCGAGGGAGGCCTTGGAGGGATGGGCCTACCAGCACCACCGTATGCTGTTGGATGCTTACACTCGAGTCCAGGCTAACGTAGAGCGTCGTCAGACGTGGGACCAGCAGAGGTACAACCGGTCAGCTAAGGACTTGCCCCTCCTGCCTGGAGAGCGAGTCTTACTGAGGAATTTTCGGAGACGGGCCCAAGGTAAACTGGCTCCGAGGTGGGTGCCCTCTCCCTTTGTGGTGGTGTCCCAACCAAGGCCGGAGCAGCCGGTCTATGTTATTCGCCCAGAGGGTAAAGAGGGGCCCACTCGTACACTACATCGTAATAACATCCGTCCCTGTGATTTGATGGCTGAACCTACGGTTCCGGAGGAACAGATAGAGCCCCCCGAGCCAGTCGCACCCGCCCCGTCTTTTCCTATACCGGGAATCCACATTAAGTTTCCGCAGCAGACGTCTACGGCTGGTCTCAAACTGCCTCCCAGCCTGCCTACAGCTCCATTTGGCCTCCCTGCTTTTAACACCCCTGCCCCTTTTGACTTTGCTGCCCGTGGCCCAGCCACTGTCGAGGTGCCTATTGACATTGCCCTTGCGCCCATTAGTCCCCCTTCTCCTGTAGTTCCGCCCAATAGTCCTGTTGGTTTGCACCTTCCTGAGCTCTCCTCTGAAATGCGCACCGAGTTGGTTTGCCCAGGTAGAATGCCCGATGCGGGGGTGCTGGAGTGGGACATGGGGGGTGATCAGAGGGAAGGGGCCAACCATCCGTCACCAGAGTCTCAACCCCGCCGATCCCAGCGTGATAACATTGGGATACCACCGAGTCGCTATCGGTAGATTGGTGTCCGGGACGACCACCCACAAACCTGGGGGAAAATGTCGCGAGTGGAACTGTGGTTTATGACTCTGAGATTGGGCTCCTGCAGCCAGAAACATTTGTTTGGTGTGTGGTGTATATTATTGTCCAGGGGGGCACTGTATTCTCTCACTGACGTGATTCTCAGGTGATCCGCCCTCTGCCCCGGGAAGCGAGTGATCAGCCTGCCCTTATAAGGAGGACGCCGACCATCCACGGGGAGACAGAACCCAGGAAGAAAGGGACGACGGGGAGAGCAGACTGGAGGAGCTGGCCGCATCGGGACGAAACCCACACACAACGCTCGCTAAGCCCGCCACAAAGGGACGGTCTGACCTATTCTCAGGGAGTGTGTGGCGTGTCTTGTACGCAACTGTGTTATTGAGTGCTCCTGCTCTGTGTCTCTTAGTGAACGTGAGGAGCCGGCCGGACCAGATCGACGCCGATCTACTGCTGCGCTGAGACTGCTGTGCTGCTCTACAAGACGACCGACACCCATACACAACGCTCGCTAATCCCGCAACAAAGGGACGGTCTGACCTATTCCTCAGTGAGTGTGTGGCGTGTCATAGGCACAACCCGTTGCTGAGTGTGCCTGCTCTGTGTTTTTAAGTGACTCCGATCTACGCTGGTGTGGCCGACGGTCCCCGCCAGATTGCCGGATCCCTACCTGCTTGCCGTCCTCTGTCTGCCTGCTGCCTGCTTGTTGGCCGCCCTCCGCCCGCCTGTTACCTGTGGCCGTGTGGACGTTCTCCGCCTCGACCCCCGCCGCCATCGCGCCCGGGCCTGTTCCATCTGCCCGCCGTTGCTCCAGCCTACTGAGCTGGGGTCCATTGTCGGGGCGATATCCAGCCTGCCTACTATGCTCTGATAAGTACTCTTACCGTTCATATTATCCCAACTCACCGAAGGAACAGAGTGAACGTCGTGAGTTGGGACGGACATTTTAAACCTTTTCTCTTTTCGTTGTTCGTTTATTTTCTACTGCTCAACGCTGCTAATGTAGCTCGTGTTCATTGTCGGTCACGTGACACTGTAACTCAATATCTGTGGGATTGCCCGTCCTAAGATCGCCCCTCTGTTAATGCTGTGTCCAGTTTGCTGTGCTGTTTGAAGTGGTCTTTTGCAGTTGCCTGCCATAATATAACAGGGTGAAATAATATTCTTATGCAGTGTGTCTGCCGTAATATATTGGTGTGCAGTGGTATCCAGATGAAATGTCTGACTTTGCAGTGGAGTGTGAAATGTTAATTCCTGTTGCTGGGAATCTGTGTGCTGTGCTGTGTGAGATCTGTTCATGACACACGTCCTCGGAGGGCCTAAATCGACCAGGAAAGCTAACATAGATATTTGAAATTGCAAGTGCCTATGTGATATGATAATTGACTACGATAGATTTATTTTTGTATTTTATCTGTTGAATAAAACATTGTATATTTTTGTACCGTAACTCTATTGGTTGTTGTGATTATTTGAAGTCCAGGAGATTTTATTGTTGTAACAGGCGACACTTACATATGGCTCATTTCCACCACATTTTACAGCCCTGCACAGCTCGTCACCACTCGGCTCTACTCGTTTCGACCCGATGGATGTTTTGCTTCCACCGCTGCTCGATCTGTTCCCGCCCACCCCCGCCCACACCTGGTTGTCATAGCGACCGCATATCTGCCCTCCGCCCATAAACGAAGTAGGCTATAACATATAAAGTTAAAATTAAATCCATACACAGAACTTTTAAACTGTTTATGAAATACTGGTGCCTCTAAATGACCTACAGTGTACATGGGCAAATGTGACAATCGGCCAGGAGAATGGATATCACTTTGTTGTTAGTCAAACTCACATGCATGCTCTGCGTGAGGGACGGGGGTTGCGCTACAGGGAGAAGTGAAGCCTCTACCCCGGCGGCCTCTCACCAGGCAAGACCGTGGCTTCACCAAAGCCCCGCCTGCGGCCTAGCGGAGCCGACGCTGCACACAACTACAAGGGCTTCCTGAGGAGCTGACTTTTTTTTCTCTCAAAACAATTGAAAACCACCGTTATGTTAAAGCTGAGTAAGGAGATCGATTTTATTTCACCAGAGCCGAAGGCAGCAACACAAAAGACTGATGGAAATAACAGAAGAGAAGGTAAGACCCACTAAACTGGTATGCAGCATTGACAGTCAGTAGATAGAGTAAACACGATTCTGCCTGACCAATCAGTCGTCTACAGTGTTTTCACGTCACGGTATGGTACCGGGTCCACAGCGCTGGAACCTCAACAAAGCAGGGACCAAAACTAGCACGACTCAACCCCGACTCAACCCGGGCTGTCCACGTTTTTGATCGGTGGAATGAGACAAAAAAGCGAGACGAGCTGGGCGGGGCCGCGTTGATACCAGCGGTGGAAATGGGCCATTAGAGAATGAATTGCAGAAAGACGCTAGCAGCTCCAAAAACGCTTTTGGATTGAATAAGTCCTGAAGAAAAAACACAAATTCTCAGAATAGAGATAAGGATTGTGGCCCTCCTTTTGGTACCAATTTTGGAACAGCTTCCACCTGTGAACATTTAAGGTTCTGGTGGAAGGAGCCCTTTTGTTCCAGATAGTGGCCAGCACCCTATGGGACATCTAGCCACTCAGGGGCCAGGCCCAGAGAGCTCGTCCCCCCTCACTGACAGCAGGTCGCTGCGTGTCGGGAGTCTCCACGCCAAGGCAAGGCACACAGCATCAGATCAATCTCCACCAGCCAGTACAGCGCTGCAGCAATGCACTCAGAATGAGTGTGTGCCCATCCTCTCTCACTCCGGACAGAGTGGGAGGAATCAGCAACAGTGGTGGGAATGCGTAAATCAGCTCGTGCGGCCAGGCGTGCGCTAATGTGTCTATGCCCAGGAGCGCATCCCTGCTGCGGATTGAGAAGATCAACTCGCCTCATCGCAAATTTCCCTCTCCCTAAAAAGGCAAGGCCCTCGGCACTCAAAGACTACAGACCCATCGCTCTGACCTCTGTGGTCATGAAGTCCTTTGAGCGCCTTGTCCTGTCCTACCTCAAATCCATCACAGACCCACTCCTGGACCCCCTACAGTTTGCCTACAGAGCCAACAGGTCTGTAGACAATGCAATAAACATGGCCCTCCACCACATCCTCACACACCTGGACAATGCAGGAACCTATGCCAGGATCCTATTCGTTGACTTCAGCTCGGCGTTTGACACAATCCTCCCAGCCCTGCTACAGGAGAAACTCTCCCAGCTGGGTGTGACCGACCCCATCTGCAGATGGACCACAGACTTCCTGACTGACAGGAAGCAGCACGTGAGGCTGGGTAAGCACATCACTGACTTTCGGTCCATCAGCACCGGCGCTGCCCAGGACGATGTCCTCTCTCCCTACTTCTTCGGTCTGTACACCAACAGCTCCACCTCCAGTCACCAGTCCATCAAGCTCCTGAAGTTTGCAGACGATACCACCCTCATAGGGCTCATCACAGATGGAGATGAGGCAGAATACAGACAGGAAGTTGACCATCTGGTGACTTGGTGCAGTCAAAACAACCTGGTGTTAAATGCTCAAAAAACAATGGAGATGAATGTGGATTACAGGAAGCACAAAGCCCCACCTTCCCCCATCACCCTGGGTGACTCCCCAGTCAACACTGTGGAGTCCTTCCGCTTCCTGGGGACCATCATCAGCCAGGACCTAAAATGGGAGCTGAACATCAGAGCTCTCACCAAGAAGGCACAGCAGAGGATATACTTTGTGCGGCAGCTGAAGAAATTCAAAGTGCCAAAGGCCACGATGGTGCACTTCTACTCCTCCATCGTTGAGTCCATCCTCACCTCCTCCATCACCGTCTGGGATGCTGCTGCTACTCAAAAAGACATCAACAGACTTCAGCGCATCATCCGCTGCGCTGAGAGGATAATCGGATGCAACCTGCCATCCCTCCAAGACCTGCACGCAGCCAGGACACTGAAGCGGTCTCGCAAAATCATGGCTGACCCCTCCCACCCTGGCCACAAACTCTTTAAGACACTCCCCCACAGCAAGAGACTGAGGTCTGCCAAGACCAGAACCACCCGCCACAACACCAGCTTCTTCCCAACCGCGATCAGCCTCACCAACAAGGCCCGGAAACCCCTTCCGCCAAGGGCCTCACAAACAACCCCCCCCCCCCCACACACACACACACACACACACACACACACAAACTCACTACCTCCTCCTAAACTCAACTGAACCCCCCCCCCCCCCCCCCCATAAAACTGGAACTCATACTGTATCTAATTTAATGCCTGTCTAACTGGGACTGGTAAATTGATGTAAATTCCCTGCACATTAATGCCTATTTAACTTAGCCTGTAAATTTCATGTACATTCAATGTAAACTCTTATCTAACTCTGACTGTAAATTCATGTAAATCCACTGCCTATTTAAACAGCTACGAGCAACTTTTTCGATTGTTATTAAACAGTATAATTACAATATTGATGCATCACATCTTACCTATAATAGTAGCTGAGACCAAAGCCGTGTGAATCGGAGATTGCTCTAGATGATTATATTAAGTCTGTGTCTGTCTAAACTCGCGTCAACAGGGGGCTCTCTCTCTCTCTCCTTACCACCGGACCGGATAAACGCGGAAGTGAAACGCAGCTGCCTGCCTACCCCGTTCGCGCTGCCTAGCAACATAGCATAAACAATGTGAATGCCATGCATACTCTCGCGAACATCTCTCGTTATATTCTAACAGGTTTTTTGGAAGTTATTTTGTGGTTATGGCCGAAGTGGCTGCTGCAAACCGTTTCATTTCACTTCCTGATCTTCCCTGGCCACAGAGAGACTAACACTGGACGATTCGCTCGGGGTTCAAACGAGACTACTCTGCGTTGGTCTCGTCTACTATTAGAGGTAAGATGTGATGCATTGATATTAAATTTAGACTGTTTAATAACAATCGAAAAAGTTGCTCGTAGCTGCTTTAACATATATTTAACTCAGTCTGTAAATCTCATGTAAATCCAACGTAAATTCATATTTATCATCCACAGAACACTTCACCACTCATGTACATATTGTATATATTGACTCGATTTGATTCGATTTGATTGCACTTGCAACCTTACAATTGCCGTTAGTTATCTTCCTACTTCTTATCCCTGTATATTGATGTAACCGCTACGCTGCATACAGACACTAAGACAAATTCCTCGTATGTAACTTGCATACTGTGGCAATAAAAGTGATTCTGATTCTGATTCTGAATATAGGTCCACGTGGCTCTGCGGTAGCGTGACCATATCTGCTTGGCGGTTTATGTACGCGACCATTGTTGTGTTGTCCAACCTCACCAGAATGTGTTGTCCCTGGAGGAATGGGAGGAAGTGTTTCAGAGAGAGAAAAACTCCCATGAATTCGAGAAAATTGGTGTGGGTGCCCTGGTGCGCTTAGCTCCAAAGGCCCCCCACCGACTGGTTCCAACAAAGGCTGCCCCTGCAGACTAGGGTCTGTGGTGATCACCTTCCTGGATGGACTGTGCCCAAAGGCACTCCCTGGGTCAGAAAGGATGGGGCTAGCCAGTGGCGGAGTGCTAGGACGCACTCCGGGGTAACCCTCACTCTCAGTGCGCCATGATGCATGGAGCACAACCTGAGTGCCAGCACCCAGTGTTGGAATTCCCTCATGTG
>NC_139623.1:11791555-11814055 GCF_964638095.1 Poromitra crassiceps
CAATTTGGTCATTCAGTGGCGTTTTACTGCCATGTAACATAATTAACTAGCGGCTAATATTAGCCACAGTAGGCATTACCCATGGATGCATTGCTCTTAAAGGGCTCGCGCCGCGTGAACTACAGTAATCACATGGGGGGATTTTTTTTTTTCCACATGAGTGGGGCACGCGTTAACCCCACCGTGACCTCACGGTGTACCAGAAATCTCCCATTCATTTGAGGGCACACAAAAAACAGGGTTGAACCCATAGAGGGAACTTATGCTGCTGAAAATGATACAAATGGTACAATGGTAACACTTTAGGTCAAAAAAAAACCCAAAGTAGGCCACTGGAGCACACGGATCCTTTTTGAAAAACTTTATTGAAAAACTAATGTTTCGACGCCATGCGTCTTCATCAGAGTTGAAGACGCATGGCGTCGAAACGTTAGTTTTTCAATAAAGTTTTTCAAAAAGGATCCGTGTGCTCCAGTGGCCTACTTTGGTTTTTTTTTTTGGACCTAAAGTGTTTTCTTTCAAGTTTATACTTGCCCATTCTCTGGGAGCACCGGACCAGCCTGCTGGGCTGTCTCGGGTGGAAGCGCGCCTAACCTCATCCTTGCAGGTACAATGGTAACAGTTTGGTCTCAAATGTGGAAATTTTGACCAGAATTCTTCACACACCACCCCCAAAGTCATATATATTGGTTAAAAGCTGAAAAAAAGTGTTTTGCGGGTAAGTTACACTTTAAATACATGTGCCTGGCATCAATTTAGACAGCAGAAATGTCTGTAATCGTGACGTCAAAACATCCATCCCCACTTCATCATGATACCATCCCACCCAAAGACGACCGATGCGTAAAACTGAATAATGGTCCAGCCCTACAGGACCTCATTCATCAGGATTTGTTTAACAGAGCTATTCACCTTATGTTTATATACGTGGGGGTGGGCCAAATTCTTCCGGGTTGTGTTAACACTTCCGGCGGTCACGGCGCAAAATACAAAAGAATGTCAGAAGAAGAGAGTTGTTTTTATAGCGGACAGTGCAGGGGGTAAAACAAAGAACGTAGCCTACTACTTTGAGCTCGGTACACAGCAAGCAACCGGAGTATCCACTGTTAGCCAGGTCAGATAATGTTATCGTCGACAATGACGAGCACTTTCTTGTAAAACATACCTGGACTCCAACAAAGAAAGCTTCAGATGGTTTTCTCTCCTCCGAGCGCAGCTCGAGCCACTTACGTCTATAAGACCCGCAGAAGTTAACGTAATTCCCTGGAATGCGAGAATTAACGAGCGAGTTACATGGCGTTGCATTCTTAGACATTCTTGGTATGTTACATACAATTGGCTAAATTATTAGTTAATTCAGAGTTGGATGATATTGGACCAGCCGGCCTTTTTATTTTTATTTTTATTAGCCGGAAGTCGTGACACAACCACACAACCGGGTCAAATGGCCGTGGTTACGTAAGTTGAATACTGGAAGGTATAAAGGATCTCTGGGCATGGGAAGTCCACAGACGCGGCGGTATCCATACCTCCGTCCTGATGGTAACACCATAGAGATTTCCCGCCCTTTCCCCGCCAACCGAGACTCACACGGCTGCTGAGGTGTATGACACACATGGTATCTATATTGTTCCTTCTCTATTATCTGCAACTCAGAACATAACCCAATGGCAACAGGTGCTTCTTGCCTATAATATGCATTTGGAGCCAGACTAAAGTCAGTTTAATTTATGCAGACACAATAAATGTGTGTGTGAGCGCTGACCTGAGAGACTACTACTCTGCCATTCATAATTCTCCAGCAGCTAGAACGTGCACCAACCCGCCCTTCATATGAGCTAACTGCTCTTCCTACCAATTTGCATATTGGGCTTCTTTTTGCGATCGCAGCAGTTCTTGCGCATATGGAACGGGCATGTACGCTGCATGCTCCTGGGGAGTCTGTCTGTGAGCTGTTACTTGTCTACTGGCTGCAGGTCTGAGCAGAGGAATCCCCTTAAAATACTCAATTGTAAATCAGGATAAGTGTGTGTGTGTGTGTGTGTGTGTGTGTGTGTGTGTGTGTGTGTGTGTGTGTGTGTGTGTGTGTGTGGGGGGGGGGGGTGCGTGTGCGGGGGTGTGTTCCTGCGTCGTCTATGAGCACATGTGTGTGTGTCAAAGCCGCGGGCAATAGAGAGGATAATAACTTAATGACAGACCAATCCCCCTGTCATAATTCTCGAGCAGCCTGAGGTGAGGAGGTGTGCATGGGGGTATTGGGGTAAGGGTTATATCAGGAAAACAACTGGTAGGAGCCGCTCACACACTCATACACACTGACTTAAAGCCACCCCTCCAGTCAGTTTTGCAATTTTTAAGATTTTGTAGCTGTGTTTTTCCTGCTCTGCTAATTAGCCAAAGTGTTCGCCACTGTATTTTGTTGAGAAATAACCTTATTTTGGGCTCAAAGTCTTTAAATATAGCTTGTGTTAAAAACGGGTGCTGACGTCAGAGATTATATGTTGTCTAACGAGTGACCATCTGCTGTGAGCTTGGTGTTAGCCTTAGCCTACGTTTGCTAACTACCGGTAGGTGTTCACCAGTTCGAGTTACACACTCTTTCCATATCTTTTCCATATAAGTCACCAGCTTTGATATCTGTTGGCTGGTTGTTGATATTTATAACATATATTGTGGCTTCTGGACGAACATTTTGCGGAGATAGAGGCAGCCATACTGTTTCCGGTCTACCGCCTGGAAGGGAGAGAGAGATCATAATATGAAGGCAGGAGCGAAGCTCTTATCCTTTTTGGACAACAGTGCTCCGGCCATGATGTTGCAGTGGAACAAGGTATAAGCCTTCGGTTCTTATCAATAGACGATCTTTGGCGCAAATGATGACGTGCTTTGTTACAGCATGCGCACACAAACGTTTTCATAGAACATCAATGTTGTACAGGTAGGAAAAACTGACTGGAGGGGGTTACTGACTATTCTTCTCTCAACCTCTCATCTTTCCTTCTTCACCTGCCCTCTCTTCATGCCATTGTTTCTGATCACTTCTTCCCATGAATAAATGGATGAGGTGAAGACCAGGTAAAACAAAGCAAAGACACAATGGACTGGGGGAGAAAAGTGCCGACTTGCAGATTTTTCTCCCAGAGATTTGTCTCTGTGAATGATTGATGAGAAGAGACAGACAGTAAACATGAGTAAACATGGCAGCGTGAGTATGCATCAGAGAGAGTGTGTGTGTGTGTGTGTGTGTGTGTGTGTGTGTGTGTGTGTGTGTCTGCGCAAGCATATGTGCCTACTGTATGTGCATGTGTGTATGACGGGAGGGTCTTAGCTGTGAGCAGAGGACCCTGGTTGTCTCTCTATGTTTTATTAAAAAGTATAGAGGAATACAGGGAAACAGAGGAACTTGTCTGTTTAGCAGGCAACTGATTAATTGTTCATGAGCCTGTTTTATATTGATGAGTGTGTTGTGTGTCTGTGATTTGTAGCCGTTTGTTTCGGCTCCACTGACTGTGCCAGTAAAAGGTTTTCTAATAGTGTTGCATGAATTGCATTCAAGGCAATGCAACTTTATTTACATAACACATTTCATACAGGAGAAGGTAAATCAAAGCATACGGCTCTTGTGTCTGACATTGCCGTAGCCTGTTTGTGAGCAGGCGCATGCGTGTGTTTATAGGCAGTGTTGAGAAAGTTACTTGGGAAATGTAATTAGTTACTGATTATTGATTACTCCTTAAAAAAGTACTTTACTGGTTACTTTTTCAAAAGTAATTAGTTACAGTACTAGTTACGTACTAGTTGGTGGGATACACACACACACACACACACATATATATATGATTACTGTTTTGGAAATTGTAACGCCTTACATTACTTACTGAAAAAGTAATCAGATTACAGTAACACGCAACACTGGTTATAGGAGGGCAGCGTGTCAGGTTGAGATGCTCATGTTTTGGTGCTGTATAATGTTAAACTGGGGCAAATTTCATGAAGTCCTTTGAGCGCCTTGTCCTGTCCTACCTCAAATCCATCACAGACCCACTCCTGGACCCCCTACAGTTTGCCTACAGAGCCAACAGGTCTGTAGACGATGCAATAAACATGGCCCTCCACCACATCCTCACACACCTGGACAATGCAGGAACCTATGCCAGGATCCTATTCGTTGACTTCAGCTCGGCATTTGACACGATCATCCCAGCCCTGCTACAGGAGAAACTCTCCCAGCTGGGCGTGCCCGACCCCATCTGCAGATGGACCACAGACTTCCTGACTGACAGGAAGCAGCACGTGAGGCTGGGTAAGCACATCACTGACTTTCGGTCCATCAGCACCGGTGCTGCCCAGGGCGGTGTCCTCTCTCCCTACTTCTTCGGTCTGTACACCAACAGCTGCACCTCCAGTCACCAGTCCGTCAAGCGCCTGAAGTTCGCAGACGATACCACCCTCATAGGGCTCATCACAGACTGAGATGAGGCGGAATACAGACAGGAAGTTGACCATCTGGTGACTTGGTGCAGTCAAAACAACCTGGTGTTAAATGCTCAAAAAACAATGGAGATGATTGTGGATTACAGGAAGCACAAAGCCCCACCTTCCCCCATCACCCTGGGTGACTCCCCAGTCAACACTGTGGAGTCCTTCTGCTTCCTGGGGACCATCATCAGCCAGGACCTAAAATGGGAGCTGAACATCAGAGCTCTCACCAAGAAGACACAGCAGAGGATGTACTTTGTGCGGCAGCTGAAGAAATTCAAAGTGCCAAAGGCCACGATGGTGCACTTCTACTCCTCCATCGTTGAGTCCATCCTCACCTCCTCCATCACCGTCTGGGATGCTGCTGCCACTCTCAAAGACATCAACAGACTTCAGCGCATCATCCGCTGCGCTGAAAGGATAATCGGATGCAACCTGCCATCCCTCTAAGACCTGCACGCAGCCAGGAGACTGAAGCGGTCTCGCAAAATCATGGCTGACCCCTCCCACCCTGGCCACAAACTCTTTAAGACACTCCCCCACGGCAAGAGACTGAGGTCTGCCAAGACCAGAACCACCCGCCACAAGACCAGCTTCTTCCCAACCGCCATCAGCCTCACCAACAAGGCCCGGAAACCCCTTCCGCCAAGAGCCTCACAAACAACCCCCCCCCCCCCACACACACACACACAAACTCACTACCTCCTCCTAAACTCAACTGAACCCCCCCCCCCCCCCCCCCCCCTCCCCCATAAAACTGGAACTCATACTGTATCTAATTTAATGCCTGTCTAACTGGGACTGGTAAATTGATGTAAATTCCCTGCACATTAATGCCTATTTAACTTAGCCTGTAAATTTTATGTACATTCAATGTAAACTCTTATCTAACTCGGACTGTAAATTCATGTAAATCCACTGCCTATTTAACATATATTTAACTCGGTCTGTAAATCTCATGTAAATCCAACGGAAATTCATATTTATCATCCACAGAACACTTCACCACTCATGTACATATTGTATATATTGACTCGATTTGATTGCACTTGCAGCCTTGCGATTGCCGTTACTTATCTTCCTACTTCTTATCCCTGTATATTGATGTAACCGCTACGCTGCATACAGACACTAAGACAAATTCCTCGTATGTAACATGCATACTGTGGCAATAAAAGTAAAAGTGATTCTGATTCTGATTCTGATTCTGATTTAGACAAGTAGTGGTGTCCAAAAAATGTGGGCTCATAATACTATCAATACTATCATTATGGTGTTGGGTCCAACTGATTCTCTGCAGGCGGCAGGCAGGCCCACCCACACTATGAATCCTGGCTCCAGTAGTTATTCAAAGTAGTAAAGTCATTGGCAAAGCAGAAGGAAATGGCAGCTTGGGTAATGTTTACAATGCAAATCATTGACATTAGGTCTGGCAATATGACTAATTTATTGCTGCTAAACCTAGTCCACACATGCTCAATTAAATTATATTCGTGGGAAGTCAAGGTTTGATTCTCATCCAAATCTTACCCTATCATTATCCTAGTGATTATTTCACAGATAAACCTAGAAACACCCGCCCACATAAAAAAGGGTGAAAAAAAGAAAAAGAAATCAAAATGATGAGGAAAGGAAGGGGGCAATTAGCCTTTTTCACTTCCCAATTCACCCATTTTGTGTCTGAAATGCAGGAATTAACACAGGTGCAAGCAAAACATTAACGAGGGCCCCCAACACTGGATCACCAAATGCACTGGAAGTTGGAAACCCTCATTAATGTTCTGCTTGCACCTGTGTTACTTCCTGCCTTTTAGACACAAAATGGGTGAATTGGACGGGGAGTGAAAAAGGCTAATAACATCCGGCTCCCTTCAAAGAGCTGCAATTCCCATCAGCAGTCCAGACTGCAAGGTACACAGTGAGGCTACACAAAAAATAAATAAATTAACGCGCGCACACGCACACGCACACACACACACACACACACAAAAGTTGTGGAGCAACATGTTCTATAGTTATGCGTGTGTGTGTGTGTGTGTGTGTGTGTGTGTGTGTGTGTGTGTGTGTGTGTGTGTGTGTGTGTGTGTGTGTGCGTGCGTGCATGCGTGTGCGCGCATGCGTGTGTGTGTGTGTCTCTGTGGAGCAGTAGATCCAGGTTGTAGTGGGATGTCACATCTAATATGGTCACACGACCACTGGAGCTCTATTATTCATGAGATCAATGCTGCGACTCAGCCAGGCCTAACACAGGACACCCTGTCCCCCTCAGGCTCTTTACCTCCACCCCTCCACCCAATATGTCTCCAAACAGTCTTTCCCTTCTGCATGCGTTTGTTGAGATTGAGTGGTGAACATGAAAAGTGGGAGTGCTCACCTCGAGGGATGACAGGCAGTGAGAGACAGCCAGGAGGACAGCGGTGCCTCTCACTGGAGGGCAGAGATGAGCGAGCGAGGACAGAGAGGGGGGCAGGGTGGGAGAATGCAGGAGGGGTGTTAGACCCCAGGGAACAATAACCAAGAACATCTCTACTGATGCTATGAAGCCAGCAAGTGTTAGTATGCAATGCATGCAGAGCGCGTCTGTTACAATTCATTGTTGGCAAATGGCCTATCATAGGA
This sequence comes from Poromitra crassiceps, assembly GCF_964638095.1. Lineage (NCBI taxonomy): Eukaryota > Metazoa > Chordata > Actinopteri > Beryciformes > Melamphaidae > Poromitra > Poromitra crassiceps. Next base: position 11,798,654 of record NC_139623.1, read on the forward strand.
AATCAGCTGTAATGAATATTCCCTGGGCAGTTTATTGAAAGTAGACTTCCAGCATTCCACAAGGCCCATTCATTTGTTTACATTTGAAGTGGCCACTATTGACGCTTCAGCTTGACTGTCCTCCTGACACCCCCTCCTGTTCATTAACGCACAACTGACAGACAGACAACAGCATCCCAGACAGCCAGAAAGAAAGAAAGAGAGAAATAGATTGATATTGAAATATAGGATAAAAAAGAGGTTCCCCATGCAGGTCCTCCTCCACACAACTCCACCCTCGACCACTCACTCACCCACACAAATACGCATGCATGCACGCACGCACGCGCACGCGCACGCGCACGCGCACACACACACACACACACACACACACACACACACACACACACACACACACACACACACACACACGCACACACCAGTGTTGGGCAAGTTACTTTCAAAGTGTAATAAGTTACTTTACAATATTACTGTCTGTGTAGAGTGAAGAATTTCAACCGTCTTGAAGTCAATGCAAAATTATGTTATCCTTTTTCTTTGTTATTGTCATATATAGTGGTTGTTTGCCTAAATAAGGAAATAAGGAAATTATTGTATCTTTATTTAAATAATGTGCTTAGATTTTTTTTTTTTAAGCAGGACTAAACCCCCCAGATTTCTGGCAGAACGGCATGCTGCTTGATTTGGAAAAACCTATGGGAAAAACCAAGAAATGGGCTTCTCCTCTTGTCTCACTATACTCTTTGGCTGTGCTCAGGTCAGGAATTCTTTTCCGGAAATCAACGCCATTACAGTTTGCCCACCGCCTCGAAAATAATTTATATGAGAGCTGCAAATTCTTTATAAATATCAACAACTAGCCAACGCTGATGGCCTGTATGGAAACAGCATTGCTCAAAATGGTTGAAAGTTATATCAATTTGGTCATTCAGTGGCAAACTAGAAATTGACTTATTTTTCTCCCATGTGTGTGTATGTGGCGTGTGTAACTATCGTTAAAAGAGCCTAGTGACGCGAGCCTGGTTACCGCAGCAGCACAGCACAATAGGACAATAGGACGCTCTCAACACGCTCATGTAATCACAATGAGAGATTTCTCCACATTATGCCCTTGTCCAACTTGCCATATAGACCGATATGAAGTCCCTTTTTCATTTTCGTTTCTCCCTTTTTCGTGATTCTTGTCAAAACTTGTGTGCACCTCTGATTTTTCCTTTCGAGCGCGCAGAGCAGAGCTGCAGCGCGGCCGTAGAACATTCTCCCCCTCCCTCCTCCTCCTCAGACCCTGCGCTGCTCACCCTACAGTACAGACGAAACAGCCTCCTCCCTTTGTAGCCCTCACAAAACAACAACAAACAAACACAAACAAAAATCGCTGGTGTGCGATTGTTCTGCACAATTTTTCTGCACAATCAGTGTCTGAAATTGGGTACACAGGATTGCGGGAATCCCACATCTGTTTGCGCGAACCGCTGCATAAGACTGGACAAGCCGCTTTTCACAGACAGGGGCACAGCGTCAGTGAGGCTGCAGGAGCTGAGTAGCCGAGGTGAATGTCACTTCACCCGCCTTCTCCTCCCCGTCAAAAGTGAACCAGGAAAATACATTTTAGGTTGTAGGCTGCTTTACTTTAGTTTCCCTCTTTTTTTTGTTTCTGTTTGACATCTGCTAGACTAGGTGCATGAGTGAAAAAGGGGCACAGAAGAGTCCTCCTCTCTCTCTTCTCTCTGCACAATCGAAGTGGTTGAGTGGTTCTCAATGTGGGGTCCGGTGACCACCAGTGGTCCTTGAGAGGATTCCAGCATTCTCTGTTGTCTCTCAACAATCAAATCATTATATGGAATTCTGGACAAAATCATATCTAGGCTACATAAAAAATAAAAAAATTGATTTGCATCTGAGAGACCAAATCTCATCATATGGGGGTCCATTGCCCCAATGTGAACTAAATTAAGGCTCCTTAGTATGAAAAAGGTTGGGAATGATTTACAGCAACACAATGCTATTTTCTTCCTTTTATGATTATAGTGGCGTTTATTGATAGTATTGTGTTACATCACCACATGGCCATCTTGGTAGGAAGATAACAGGCGATTGTAATTAATTAACAGGTGATTAACAGGTCAAGTTACACAAACAGCCAATGAGCTGTGTGTATTGTAGCGCCATATTGGTAGGAAAATGCTTGTGACATCATGGGAATAGGCTTGGAATTGTGAGGAGCCGGGAAAGGGTACAGGGGGAGTAGGGGAGTAACTATCTTGAAATCCCATATTCTTTGGGTACAACGTGAAGTCAGGTTGTACCAAATCTCCCATTCATTTGCACACAAAAAAGCAGTGTTCAACCCATAGAGGGCACTTATGCGGCTGAAAATTATACAAATGGTACAATGGCAACAGTTTGGTCTCAAATGTGGAAATTTTGACCACAATTCTTCACACACCACCCCCAAAGTCATATATATATTGGTTAAAAGCTGAAAAAAAAAGTGTTTTGGGGTTTAGTCCTGCTTTAAGTAACCCAGGTCCTCCTCCATACAACAATAACTCCACCCTCGACCACTCACTCACTCACCCACACACACACACACACACACACACACACACACACACACGCACACACACACACACACACACACACACACACACACACACACACACACACACACACACACTTATACACACACAAGCTCCTTTTCCCAGGTCCTCCTCCACATAACTCCACCCTCGACCACTCACTCACCCACACAAATACACACCCTGACACTCAAGCACAGGCAGGATTTGTACCCTTCCATGTGGAAATCATGTCCGGTGTTCCAGGCATGGGAGCGACAGGGAAGGAGTATCCGTGCATGCTGCTCCTTGATGCCTCCCGGGGCCATCAAATATGCATCCATATACACAGATGTACAGCACAGCAACCACCAGCGTCACACACAATGCCAAACACATACACTCAACTCATGGACACAGCCAAAGACCCAGAACAACCACCAACACACCTCTCAGCCCTGAGACACACACACTCGTGCATACACGCACGTGTGTACACACACACACACACACACACACACACACACACACACACACACACACACACACACACACACACACACACACACACACACACACACACACACACACACACACACACACACACACACACACACACACACACACACACACACACACACACACACACACACACACACACACAGGGCACCCCTTACAGCTGAGATCCACATCCATACAATTTGTCCTCCTGTGCTTTCATAATAATGTGCTGAACACTTCAAATTATTATTATATATTATATTATTCTTTGTATTCTTTGGTATTCTTTGTCAGCTCAAGCCACACACTCCATGCTTTTATAGCACTGCAAATTAAAGCAGGCTAATACTATTATTAAGAAAATCTTTCCTGTGCCGTTCAGATCTGCAGTTTTTCACACACACAAAAAGTGCGTATGGATTAGCCTAAAAGAGTGAAAAACTCACGCCCTCTTCCAGGTTTGGCATGCGAGAGATTTCATTCTTATTAATTTTTCCATAGACGTTGACTGAAATGTTATGTGGTCTCCTGATTCTAAATATAGCTGAATCGCTTGGTTTGACCAAGTATAAACTATTTTTATAAGCATTTGACGAAAAGTCTATGGAAAAATGAATGGGAATGAAATCTCTTAGGACCTAAGACTTAGGTAATAGGCCAAGCCTGGAAGAGGGCGGGACTTAGGCACTCTGTACGGATGTGTTAAGTGTAAATGGGCCTTTAATAATGATATGTACAATGAGAAGTCATAAAGTCAGCAACACAACACAGTCTCCATTAGCCTACATAGTGCTTTCTATCTGTCTGAGATGTGCGTTATAGCCATTGGATTCTTCCTGTGTGCCTCCCTGTGTGTGTCACCCAGATTTACACGACCAGTTCCCACAATGCCTCAGTCCTGCGAACTACAACTCAGAGGCCCTGGGAACTACAATGTGCATGCACGTGTCCGCATGTCATCCGTGCGGCCGTGACGTGCCGGTGGCGGAGAGTGCGTGTGCCGGTCCCGGGCCGTGATGTCAGCGCGGAGGCGGAGGCCGCGGCCGTCGAGTCGGGGATGAGGTTTGGGTCACCACACTGGAGCCGCAGCAGCTGGAACGGGCTCCCGAGGGAGCGCTGGGAAACTGGCCACAACCTCACCCCAAGGACCCACTCCCTGAGAGAGAGAAGGGGGGGAGGAGCGAGAGAGAGAGGGGGAGAGAGAGAGGGAGAGAGAGGCGGAGAGAGAGGGAGAGAGGGAGGGAGAATGAAGAGACATTGGGGAGGTTCTCGCTTTCTGTGTGCTGTGCTTCTAGTCGGACATAGTCACTTGAAGTGTGTGTGTGTGTGTGTGTGTGTGTGTGAGAGTGAATGTGAGTGTGCCTTTGTAGCATTGCGCACAGGAAACAGTAGTGACGCTCTCACACCGCCCACCACTACATAGATATTACAATGGAAAGCCCAAACCATAGGGGAACTAAACCCAGACACCTAACCCCCCACCCTCTGCTCCCCCTGCCCCCCCCCCCCCTCACCCTCCATCACACACATGGAAAACTACTGTGATTATAAAGGGCTGTCCTGTGATTATACTGGCAGGCTAGCAGCTATATTCACTAACACTGGACCTAATGATGCTGACTCAGGCCACAGAGGTTGTGTGCGTGCGTGTGTGTGTGCGTGTGTGTGTGTGTGTGTGTGTGTGCATGCGTGTGTATGCGACGCGTGCGTGTGTGTGCGTGTGTGTGTGTGTGTGCGTGCGTGCATGCGCGCGCGTGTTTGTGTGTGTGTGTGTTTGGGGACAGTGAGAGATGGTGGCAAAGCAAACGGGTGTACGCACGCTCACATGCTTGGCCTCTGACACGCGTGAGGATAAACATCGATTTCCTTGAGTGACGTTAACACCCTGTTGAGTAAACACACACCTCAACACACACCAGCACAGCCGTATACGACAACCACACACACTTCCCTGCCTTAAACACACACCGCAACACACACACACACCAGCACAGCTGTATACGACAACCACACACACTTCCCTGCCTATAAGCACTTGGAGCCATGTCCATGACTGTCTGCTTCAGGACAACAGGCCCAACAAACAGCGCCAGGTCAGGGTTCAGAGCAGCTCCCCCACACATACAAGCCTCAGCTGCTCAACATGGCATCACATCTGTATTATGGTTAACCAGTTTCAGATCATCAACACAGTTCACTGAGGTCACATACACCTTCTCTGTCTGTCTGTCTGTCTCTCTCATCCTTAACTCATTCCCCGCCATTGACGTCTCTGGACGGCAATAAGTGTTTTCCCCGTCATGTGATAGATGGCTCTATACTCACCTTGTGAAATAGTACAGCATGTCTAAAGGTGTACAGGATCGACCACGATTGTCTAACAAAACCAGGAAGCAGAGAAAACAACAATCTCTCGTCAGAAAAGGTCCATAACACAGCTCCATGGCACTGCTCAAAGCGTTGTCTGGCAGCTTTTATCGATAGGGGCTTGGACTCCATTACAGCGTGGGGGTGGGGGGGGGGGGGGCACCGTGTACATTTCAGCCTGTAGATTGCTCCTGTTCTCCATACACAGACAACCAGTTGCCCTGACGCGCAAGACAAACGCATGACCCGGGCTTCCCTCTCTCATAGCGGGGTGAATCTCTTTCTCACACCGGTGTTAACAGTAAAAGCTGTGCCCACGGGCGAGTTTGACCGGAAGGGGAAACCAAATCATTATGGGGATCATAGTTGAGTATAACACTGGCCAGTATCCGCTATCAAAGGCATTTATTCGGGTCAGGAGCCATGAAGATGACTTCATTTACAAAAATGCCTTTTTCTCCGCTTAAATGACTGGTGTTTTTGGTGAAAACGACCTACGTCTTTAGTCGATAACTAAAGAACGGATGAAGGTAGAATCAAACTTTTTTTTCCCTATGAAATTTCTTTTGGGATATTCAGTCTTTATGTAGTCATAGAAGAAAATATTCTGTGGGTCTTGGAAAATGAATGAAAATGATCAAAAACCCTGGCGGTGGCTGGTGACTTTTCTGTTTCACCTCTGGCGGCGAATGAGTTAAGGCCCATTCACACCTAAACAATTTTACTTTAGAAGTAAGTTATAAAGTTTAGAAGTAAGTTATGAAGTTATAAGTATAATTAAGCAATATAGCATGAGAGCCAGTGTGTTGTGCCAAATATATCCCCCTGATCAGCTGTTATCCCACGAGGCCGCAGGCCGAGTGGGATAACTGCTGAGCAGGGGGATATATGCCACAACACACGCAGCTCGAGTGCTATATTGCTTTTATAAAACGGTTTCCAAGTATGATAATATAATAATAATAATAATACTATAAGTCCGACTCTGACTGGCATGTCATTCTGATAGTCAGTTGAAACACTACTGTAAGGCGGGACCGCAAGAACGTGCGGGTGATTTGATTGGATCGTTCTGGAGACTGAAGTTGACATTGGCCAATCCTGGCACTTGCTGAGAAGCTGAGAGCTTTCTGGAAACCCCGACAGGCAGCTCGAGCGCAGCGTTGCATTCTCAGCACTTGCTGAGAAGCTGAGTGCTTTCTGCAAAGCCCGACACCAACTAACGTTACGGGGTTAAATGCGGGGTTAAATGCGGGGTTAACAGCCTTTCTTTTGCAAAGAAGACATTAGCCCGCATCTATTCTTGTACAAAACATCATTTTCTGCGAAGTATTAGTAAAGTTATAAGCGAAGATCGATTCACAAGGATCTGACAGCTGTCTCCGCCATTTGTTTTTTTTTTTAAACCAAAGGCTTTTAGTAAGAGAGTTGCCATGGCAACCAATAACCGAGTCCAATAACCCATGGCCATGGGTTATTGGACTCGGTTATTGGATTTATACAATGGCTGTGAACCAATCAGATTGCTTGATTTGAGAGAGCCGTTTTATAAGTAACTATAACTACTCTCACCCCATCATAGTCATTTGAAAGGACTTTGTGTTTTGCACTTTATAATTTTTGATTGTTTTTCTGTATTGCTTTTGTCATGATGTGACCACTGCACTGCAAATTCCTTGTTGTGAATCTGATTATTTACTGTGGCTATTAAATTTAATGTTGAATCTTGAACTAGCCTACTAACTATAACTATAACTATACAACAATACTACTACTATAATACTATAATACTACTATAACTATACAACAATATCTACTAACTATAACTATACAACAACTACAGTATATAACTATATAACTATACAACTATACAACTACTAACTATAACTATAACTAGTCTACTAACTATGACTATAAAATCATATACTAACTATAACTACTAACTATAACTATACAACAATATCTAACACATATCTAGCCCTACTAACTATAACTATACAACAACTATAACTATAACTATATATACAACTACTAACTATAACTATACAACAATATCTAACACATATCTAGCACTACTAACTATAACTATACAACTACTAACTATAACTATACAACAATATCTGTGATATCTGTGTGTGAAGTTCTTCAGCAAATTAGGCATCACTGAGCAGCGGAATTCTCCCGCCCCTTTCTGTCTTAAGGCTGCTTTATGCTTACCATGCCGTGAAGGGCGCTGGGGTGGAGCGAGGACCGGGCGCGTCAAATGACGTAAATTTGTTGGCCGTGGTTATTGGGCGCTCACCGTGTGCCTGATTTTTTTTTTCACAGCGCGACCAACGCACGGCTTCTCTCCAAACATGGCCGCTTTCAAGCCACTGAGCCCTGAACACTGAGCTGTGTTTCCCCCACATTTCTTGACCCATGTGGTAGGCTATAAACTTTGATTTGCAACTGTTCATTTTTAGTCATTTCACCAAGTAAATGTGTTGTGTTGAGAGCATGATTTGAGAGAGATTAAAAGCAGCACAGAGTAGGCTATCAGGGCTGAGAACTAAAATGGCTTTCAGTAAAAACAAGTTTGGTGATTCATTCATGTGCTGATGTACGGTCGTTTGAGAGTGAAAGCGCACTCAGTACTGCACATAATAGCGTTTCATCGCGACTTTTCACGGGCTGTTCTGACTATTTACCATTGTACAATACATGCTGATCACTTGGCTGATCACTTGTGAGTATAATAGCATCTGCCCCAGCGCGAGGTCCGCACGGTGACTCGCAGAGACTCGCGGAGCTCCACCCCCATGGAGCTTGCTCGAGTATAATGAGCCCTTTACGACCCTGCTCCACTACAGCCATCAGCCGTCAACCATTCGCCTTTTTCACTTCCCACCCAATTCACCCATTTTGTGTCTAAAAGGCAGGAAGTAACACAGCTGCATTAATGAACAACATTAATTAGGGTTTCCAACTTCCAATCGAGGTTTTCCAGTGCTGGGGCCCTCGTTAATGTTCTACTTGCACCTGTGTTACTTCCTGCCTTTTAGACACAAAATGGGTGAATTGGGTGGGAAGTCAAAAAGGCTAATGGAAGGAATGATTCCTTTACCAGCACTGAAAGAAGCTCCACTGCTCGCATTGAGTTGGATTTACGTTTTGTCTTTGTCTTTGTCTTTATTTAAGATCCCCATTAGCTACAGCAGAGCTGCAGCTATTCTTCCTGGGGTCAAACAACTTGCATAGTTTCAAGACATCAAACAATTTGCATAGTTTCAATCACATACAACATTTACATTCCGTGTAAAAAATACATTCTGTACAAACGGTACAGTTTTGGATATTACATACATACATACTGTACCTTTCAAGGTATTGCATACATCAGAAATACCTACATACCATTACAGATGTGTAGAATATACACATCACATATTATGTATACCTATACCATTACTAGGGGTGTCACGATACACTAATTTCATGATACGATACGATACACGATATTGGGTTCACGATAACGATACGATACGATATTTTAACAATATTCTTTTTAACAAAAGTAAATAATTTTTATGTATTTATTTATCATTTATTTAACCATGTGAGTCCCGTTGAAATCGAAACCTCTTTTCAAGGGAGCCCTGGGAAAATACTGGAAAAATAGTCTTTCATTTGAAATACACAAAATACAAAACAAATGCTGTTTTTGGAAATTGTTATTATAATAACTAATTAATAATTATATATAACAACATGGAAGATAATGCTTCTCTTGCAATAGAATGTGTCACACTGTCACAAACTAAATGTTTGTTGCATGGTGAAAGAAAAATAAAGTATACAATCTATTTCTATAATAACTCATGCTCAATGGTCCCTAAACCTATGTAATCTTATGTACCCCTTGAGCTGTTTTGCCATGCCAGTAGTAGTCTACCCCCTCACTCATGCCTGTTGATTCTGCTAAATTTGTTCTATTATTATTCAGGAGCAAAAAAAATATATATATTTTTTTTATTTTTTTACGATATTTTTTTCTGACAATACGCATATCGTGACGTTTCGATATCGCGATATATCGTGCGACGAAATATCTTGACACCCCTAACCATTACCATATCTTATATATATAATTATACATATAACTATTACCATCACCATATATATTATATATTAGTTATGTACATGCTTCAATATGCTCTATATATACATATACACATACATACACACACATATATATACACATATATACATATACACATATACATATATATACATATACATACATACATATACATACACATACATACATACCGTACATACACATACATACTCATATACATAGCATTATCACAGTAGTAAGTGCTGTTTTACCAAGAATTTAAAATGTTTTTTGCTTTTCTTTTGTGTAATATATGTGGGAAGGGTGTTCCATTCCTGCATACCTCTAAACATGACAGTTCTATTCATCGCATTTGTTCCAACTACTGGAAGTGTAAAACCTCCTGCAGTAGCATGTCTAGTTGAGTATGTGTGCCTGTTATGACTGAAGGTCCTTACACACCGAGCACGTTTTTTTCGTGCGATTAATTCGCACGTCAATAATATTTTCCGAACCTATATCAGTCAATGCAACCGTGCATACCGACGGCGAAGTTTCGCTGAGCGTTATTGCGGTGTTTATTTTTTCGAACCACGTTCGATTTTTCAGAAATTCGCTTCCGACGTGTACACATCTGTGGCTGTGATTGACAGGTGGGTCAAAACTCGCATCGCAATTTCGTGCCGTATATTCGCATCGCTCCCGATGTGTAAGGACCTTTAGAGTTACATTTTCATACAGAGATAAGGGGTCTTTAGTGTCAAGAATATTCCACATAAACATAAGAAGTGAATAGAGTAGTCTATTTTTTACAAATGACCAATCCAAGGAGCTGTGCATGGCTGACACATTTGTTTTATGATCACAACGAAGTGCAATTCTAGCTGCTTTATTTTGTACCATCTGCAGTCTCCTTAGATTGTTCACTGCAGCATTAGACCACACCACTGGACAATAATCAAGGTACGACAAAATTATAGCTTGAATAACTTGCTTTAGGCGACAGAAACTTTGTACATCTTTTAACAACAAAAATCCCATTACCCATTTTAACTACAAGTTTATCAATGTGTTTTGACCAAGATAATTTATTATCTAGTATAATTCCAAGGAGTTTTGTCTCCTGGACTTGATTGATTGTCACATTGTCTATTGAGAGTTTCAAGACCGGGTTTGAACTAGGGGCATGACTTGAACCAAACACAATGCTATTTGTTTTTCATGTATTTAATACAAGTTTATTATTTTTTATCCATTCAACCACTGATTTCAGTTCTGAGTCAAGGACAGTATTTAATTCTTTTTCTGTGAACGCCGATTTGTATATAGTTGAATCATCTGCGTACATGGAAATGGAGGAGTTATTTAGTACTAGAGGCAGATCATTAGTGAAAATGGTGTAGAGCAAAGGTCCCAGGCAACTTCCTTGGGGCACTCCGCATCTTACTGATTTAGCTTGTGAATAACTACCATTAAAGAAAACTGTCTGTGAGCGATTGGTTAAATAGTTTCTTATCCATGATGATGCTGGCTGAGAGAAACCATAACTTGCAAGTTTTTTCAGCAGTAATTCATGATCAATTACATCGAATGCTGCAGTAAAATCTAGCAGGACAGCCCCAGTCATTTTCTTCTTGTCAATTTCTCTCAGCCAGTCATCTGTCATTTGTGTTAAAGTTGCTCCACTGCTCGCATTGCGTTGGCCTTGCGTTGCTCCACTGCTCGCATTGCATTGGTGTTACGTTGCTCCACTGCTCGCATTGTGTTGGCCTTACGTTGCTCCACTGCTCGCATTGCGTTGGCCTTACGTTGCTCCACTGCTCGCATTGCGTTGGCGTTACGTTGCTCCACTGCTCGCATTGCATTGGTGTTACGTTGCTCCACTGCTCGCATTGCGTTGGCCTTGCGTTGCTCCACTGCTCGCATTGCGTTGGCCTTACGTTGCTCCACTGCTCGCATTGCGTTGGCCTTACGTTGCTCCACTGCTCGCATTGCGTTGGCCTTACGTTGCTCCACTGCTCGCATTGCGTTGGCCTTACGTTGCTCCACTGCTCGCATTGCGTTGGTGTTACGTTGCTCCACTGCTCGCATTGCGTTGGCCTTACGTTGCTCCACTGCTCGCATTGCGTTGGCCTTACGTTGCTCCACTGCTCGCATTGCATTGGAGTTACGTTGCTCCACTGCTCGCATTGCATTGGAGTTACGTTGCTCCACTGCTCGCATTGCGTTGGCCTTACGTTGCTCCACTGCTCGCATTGCATTGGAGTTACGTTGCTCCACTGCTCGCATTGCATTGGAGTTACGTTGCTCCACTGCTTGCATTGCATTGGAGTTACGTTGCTCCACTGCTCGCATTGCGTTGGTGTTACGTTGCTCCACTGCTCGCATTGCGTTGGTGTTACGTTGCTCCACTGCTCGCATTGCGTTGGTGTTACGTTGCTCCACTGCTCGCATTGCATTGGAGTTACGTTGCTCCACTGCTCGCATTGCGTTGGTGTTACGTTGCTCCACTGCTCGCATTGCATTGGAGTTACGTTGCTCCACTGCTCGCATTGCGTTGGTGTTACGTTGCTCCACTGCTCGCATTGCGTTGGTGTTACGTTGCTCCACTGCTCGCATTGCGTTGGTGTTACGTTGCTCCACTGCTCGCATTGCGTTGGTGTTACGTTGCTCCACTGCTCGCATTGCGTTGGTGTTACGTTGCTCCACTGCTCGCATTGCGTTGGCGTTACGTTGCTCCACTGCTCGCATTGCGTTGGCCTTACGTTGCTCCACTGCTCGCATTGCGTTGGCCTTACGTTGCTCCACTGCTCGCATTGCATTGGAGTTACGTTGCTCCACTGCTCGCATTGCATTGGAGTTACGTTGCTCCACTGCTCGCATTGCGTTGGCCTTACGTTGCTCCACTGCTCGCATTGCATTGGAGTTACGTTGCTCCACTGCTCGCATTGCATTGGAGTTACGTTGCTCCACTGCTTGCATTGCATTGGAGTTACGTTGCTCCACTGCTCGCATTGCATTGGAGTTACGTTGCTCCACTGCTCGCATTGCATTGGAGTTACGTTGCTCCACTGCTCGCATTGCGTTGGTGTTACGTTGCTCCACTGCTTGCATTGCATTGGAGTTACGTTGCTCCACTGCTCGCATTGCATTGGAGTTACGTTGCTCCACTGCTCGCATTGCATTGGAGTTACGTTGCTCCACTGCTCGCATTGCATTGGAGTTACGTTGCTCCACTGCTCGCATTGCGTTGGTGTTACGTTGCTCCACTGCTCGCATTGCATTGGAGTTACGTTGCTCCACTGCTTGCATTGCATTGGAGTTACGTTGCTCCACTGCTCGCATTGCATTGGAGTTACGTTGCTCCACTGCTCGCATTGCATTGGAGTTACGTTGCTCCACTGCTCGCATTGCGTTGGTGTTACGTTGCTCCACTGCTCGCATTGCATTGGAGTTACGTTGCTCCACTGCTCGCATTGCGTTGGTGTTACGTTGCTCCACTGCTCGCATTGCATTGGAGTTACGTTGCTCCACTGCTCGCATTGCGTTGGTGTTACGTTGCTCCACTGCTCGCATTGCATTGGAGTTACGTTGCTCCACTGCTCGCATTGCATTGGAGTTACGTTGCTCCACTGCTCGCATTGCGTTGGTGTTACGTTGCTCCACTGCTCGCATTGCGTTGGTGTTACGTTGCTCCACTGCTCGCATTGCATTGGAGTTACGTTGCTCCACTGCTCGCATTGCGTTGGTGTTACGTTGCTCCACTGCTCGCATTGCATTGGAGTTACGTTGCTCCACTGCTCGCATTGCATTGGAGTTACGTTGCTCCACTGCTCGCATTGCGTTGGTGTTACGTTGCTCCACTGCTCGCATTGCATTGGAGTTACGTTGCTCCACTGCTCGCATTGCATTGGAGTTACGTTGCTCCACTGCTCGCATTGCGTTGGTGTTACGTTGCTCCACTGCTCGCATTGCGTTGGTGTTACGTTGCTCCACTGCTCGCATTGCGTTGGTGTTACGTTGCTCCACTGCTCGCATTGCGTTGGTGTTACGTTGCTCCACTGCTCGCAGTGGAGCACGTTCTCCCGCATTGCAGGAATAAAGCTGACTTGACTGTTTTCTGGTGAATCCGTTCAAGTCAAGGCGCTCTGTGGAGCAGTGAGAACACGCTGGCACAACTCTGACGCTGGCAGTGGAGCTCTAATGTTAGACCTTTGATTTGATTGGCTGAAAATGTTTTATCGGTGTCTAATCATTAAAAAAAGCTCTGAGATTTAACCAAATATAGTTTTGGATGTGTTTGTAGTTATTGTGGTAGTGAGAACATATATAGACACTATATTTACTTAAAACAACTTAAAATCTTTTTATAGTTATAATTTAGTTATCGTTCTATAGATTATGGGCCTTTTCTCTAGCATTCACTCTCTCTATATTTTAACCTTGCTTGCTCCCTCTGAGAATCACACCCACACACAAACAACCACAAACAGAACTAGAGTCTTATAGGGTTAAGGCCAGAGGGGGCAGTAGTGATTCTATGAATTAATTCCTCTCCTTACACTACCCTGCACCAGAAACCTGAGAGTCAGGTGTGTGTGTGTGTGTGTGTGTGTGTGTGTGTGTGTGTGTGTGTGTGTGTGCGTGCGTGCGCGCGTGTGTGCATGTGTGTGTGCGTGTGTGCGTGCGCATGCTTGTGTGTTTGATAAGTACAACAATGCTACATAGAAACATGCCTAATCCTTATGCATCTTTAAACGCCTCCACTTATCTCACCTGTTTACCTGTGTCACTGTCTGCTAGCACAGTCAGTCAGGTAACGTGTTTACCTGTGTCACTGTCTGCTAGCACAGTCAGTCAAGTAACGTGTTTACCTGTGTCACTGTCTGCTAGCACAGTCAGTCAAGTAACGTGTTTACCTGTGTCACTGTCTGCTAGCACAGTCAGTCAAGTAACGTGTTTACCTGTGTCACTGTCTGCTAGCACAGTCAGTCAGGTAACGTGTTTACCTGTGTCACTGTCTGCTAGCACAGTCAGTCAGGTAACCTGTTTACCTGTGTCACTGTCTGCTAGCACAGTCAGTCAGGTCACCTGGCTCTCTTCATGCTGACAACAGAGCCATCTGTGAGAGAGCTGAGTGAGGAAGCAGGGAAAGGCCGGAGTGGCGAGCAGAGAACGTCCTGGATGTGTGAGTGTGAAGGGTGGAGAGCGGATTGGGAGAGGTGAGGCCGGGGTTGCAACAGGAATAAGCTGGAGAGGATAAGGCGTGTTCCCTTTGGCAGTGCTGCGCAGTGTAAATCCACCGGTGCCATCTGATGCCTGTGTTTGTGACAGTGCAGCAGTGTGCTGCCGACACTGAGAAAAGATCTGGCTGCTATAAATAGGCTGTGTCTAAAAGAGGCAGGCTGTAAATATAGTGCCCTGGTGTGGTGTCACTTTACACACCGGACTCCTCTTAACACTTTCATTATGGCAGCAGAGTGCGTCACGAGCATCATGAGCGCTGGAAAGAAATGACTTGAAAAACACAGGAAGAAAGGAAGAAAGAAAGGAAAGACGGGGGCTGGCAGCATAGCACTTACGGGACAGATTACGCTCGGCTGTGTGTGGATTTTGTGCGTGCATGTGTGTGTGTGTGTGCGTGTGTGTGTGCGTGTGTGTGTGCGTGTGCGTGTGCGTGCACGTGCGTGTGTGTGTGTGTGTGTGTGTGTGTGTGTGTGTGTGATGTAATATAACTGGGGCCAGGCTTCCCCAGTCTGGTGTCTGCAGGTTTGGGAAGGTTCCAAAGGATGAGAGAATATAGGAGAGAAGCCTTGAGAGGGAGATGGTCCTCTCCTCATTTCTCCTCTCCTTTCCTATGATCTCCACTCCTTTCCT
>NC_139623.1:11819055-11829055 GCF_964638095.1 Poromitra crassiceps
CCCGTCATGTTATGTGTGTGAAACACCAGTCCCTGTCACGTTGTGTGTGTGTGAAACACCAGTCCCCGTCACGTTATGTGTGTGAAACACCAGTCCCCGTCATGTTATGTGTGTGAAACACCAGTCCCCGTCATGTTATGTGTGTGAAACACCAGTCCCCGTCACGTTGTGTGTGTGTGTGAAACACCAGTCCCCGTCATGTTGTGTGTGTGAAACACCAGTCCCCGTCACGTTGTGTGTGTGTGAAACACCAGTCCCCGTCATGTTATGTGTGTGAAACACCAGTCCCCGTCATGTTATGTGTGTGTGAAACACCAGTCCCCGTCATGTTATGTGTGTGTGAAACACCAGTCCCGTCACGTTGTGTGTGTGAAACACCAGTCCCCGTCATGTTATGTGTGTGAAACACCAGTCCCCGTCATGTTATGTGTGTGTGAAACACCAGTCCCCGTCATGTTATGTGTGTGTGAAACACCAGTCCCGTCACGTTGTGTGTGTGAAACACCAGTCCCCGTCATGTTATGTGTGTGTGAAACACCAGTCCCCGTCACGTTGTGTGTGTGAAACACCAGTCCCCGTCACGTTATGTGTGTGAAACACCAGTCCCCGTCACGTTATGTGTGTGAAACACCAGTCCCCGTCACGTTATGTGTGTGAAACACCAGTCCCCGTCACGTTATGTGTGTGTGAAACACCAGTCCCCGTCATGTTATGTGTGTGTGAAACACCAGTCCCCGTCACGTTATGTGTGTGTGAAACACCAGTCCCCGTCACGTGTGTGAAACACCAGTCCCTGTCACGTTATGTGTGTGAAACACCAGTCCCTGTCACGTTATGTGTGTGAAACACCAGTTCCCGTCACGTTATGTGTGTGAAACACCAGTCCCCGTCACGTTATGTGTGTGAAACACCAGTCCCCGTCACGTTATGTGTGTGAAACACCAGTCCCCGTCACGTTATGTGTGTGAAACACCAGTCCCTGTCACGTTATGTGTGTGAAACACCAGTCCCCGTCACGTTATGTGTGTGAAACACCAGTCCCCGTCATGTTATGTGTGTGAAACACCAGTCCCTGTCACGTTATGTGTGTGTGAAACACCAGTCCCCGTCACATTATGTGTGTGAAACACCAGTCCCCGTCACGTTATGTGTGTGAAACACCAGTCCCTGTCACGTTATGTGTGTGAAACACCAGTCCCTGTCACGTTATGTGTGTGAAACACCAGTCCCCGTCACGTTATGTGTGTGAAACACCAGTCCCCGTCACGTTATGTGTGTGAAACACCAGTCCCCGTCATGTTATGTGTGTGAAACACCAGTCCCCGTCACGTTGTGTGTGTGTGAAACACCAGTCCCCGTCACGTTATGTGTGTGAAACACCAGTCCCCTTCACATTATGTGTGTGAAACACCAGTCCCCGTCACGTTATATGTGTGAAACACCAGTCCCCGTCACGTTATGTGTGTGAAACACCAGTCCCCGTCACATTATGTGTGTGAAACACCAGTCCCCGTCACGTTATGTGTGTGAAACACCAGTCCCCGTCACGTTATGTGTGTGAAACACCAGTCCCCGTCACGTTATGTGTGTGAAACACCAGTCCCTGTCACGTTATGTGTGTGAAACACCAGTCCCCGTCACGTTATGTGTGTGAAACACCAGTCCCCGTCACGTTATGTGTGTGAAACACCAGTCCCCGTCATGTTATGTGTGTGAAACACCAGTCCCCGTCACGTTGTGTGTGTGTGAAACACCAGTCCCTGTCACGTTATGTGTGTGAAACACCAGTCCCCTTCACATTATGTGTGTGAAACACCAGTCCCCGTCATGTTATATGTGTGAAACACCAGTCCCCGTCACGTTATGTGTGTGAAACACCAGTCCCCGTCACATTATGTGTGTGAAACACCAGTCCCCGTCACGTTATGTGTGGAAACACCAGTCTCCGTCACGTTATGTGTGTGAAACACCAGTCCCGTCACGTTATGTGTGTGAAACACCAGTCCCCGTCACATTATGTGTGTGTGAAACACCAGTCCCGTCACGTTATGTGTGTGAAACACCAGTCCCGTCACGTTATGTGTGTGAAACACCAGTCCCCGTCACATTATGTGTGTGTGAAACACCAGTCCCGTCACGTTATGTGTGTGAAACACCAGTCCCGTCACGTTATGTGTGTGAAACACCAGTCCCCGTCACGTTATGTGTGTGAAACACCAGTCCCCGTCACGTTATGTGTGTGAAACACCAGTCCCCGTCACATTATGTGTGTGAAACACCAGTCCCCGTCACGTTATGTGTGTGAAACACCAGTCCCCGTCACGTTATGTGTGTGAAACACCAGTCCCTGTCACGTTATGTGTGTGAAACACCAGTCCCCGTCACGTTATGTGTGTGAAACACCAGTCCCCGTCACGTTATGTGTGTGAAACACCAGTCCCCGTCACGTTATGTGTGTGAAACACCAGTCCCGGTCACATTATGTGTGTGTGTGTGAAACACCAGTCCCCGTCACGTTATGTGTGTGAAACACCAGTCCCCGTCACATTATGTGTGTGTGTGAAACACCAGTCCCCGTCACGTTATGTGTGTGAAACACCAGTCCCCGTCACGTTATGTGTGTGAAACACCAGTCCCCGTCACGTTATGTGTGTGAAACACCAGTCCCCGTCACATTATGTGTGTGTGTGAAACACCAGTCCCCGTCACGTTATGTGTGTGAAACACCAGTCCCCGTCACATTATGTGTGTGTGTGAAACACCAGTCCCCGTCACGTTATGTGTGTGAAACACCAGTCCCCGTCACATTATGTGTGTGTGTGAAACACCAGTCCCCGTCACATTATGTGTGTGAAACACCAGTCCCCGTCATGTTATGTGTGTGTGAAACACCAGTCCCCGTCACGTTGTGTGTGTGAAACACCAGTCCCTGTCATGTTATGTGTGTGAAACACCAGTCCCCGTCATGTTATGTGTGTGTGAAACACCAGTCCCCGTCACGTTGTGTGTGTGAAACACCAGTCCCTGTCATGTTATGTGTGTGAAACACCAGTCCCCGTCATGTTATGTGTGTGTGAAACACCAGTCCCCGTCACGGTATGTGTGTGAAACATCAGTCCCCGTCACGTTGTGTGTGTGAAACACCAGTCCCCGTCATGTTATGTGTGTGAAACACCAGTCCCCGTCATGTTGTGTGTGTGAAACACCAGTCCCCGTCACGTTGTGTGTGTGTGAAACACCAGTCCCTGTCACGTTATGTGTGTGAAACACCAGTCCCCGTCATGTTATGTGTGTGAAACACCAGTCCCCGTCATGTTATGTGTGTGTGAAACACCAGTCCCGTCACGTTGTGTGTGTGAAACACCAGTCCCCGTCATGTTATGTGTGTGTGAAACACCAGTCCCCGTCACGTTGTGTGTGTGAAACACCAGTCCCCGTCACGTTATGTGTGTGAAACACCAGTCCCCGTCACCTTGTGTGTGTGAAACACCAGTCCCCGTCACGTTATGTGTGTGAAACACCAGTCCCCGTCATGTTATGTGTGTGAAACACCAGTCCCCGTCACATTATGTGTGTGTGTGTGTGTGTGTGTGAAACACCAGTCCCCGTCATGTTATGTGTGTGAAACACCAGTCTCCGTCACGTTATGTGTGTGAAACACCAGTCCCCGTCACGTGTGTGAAACACCAGTCCCCGTCACGTTATGTGTGGAAACACCAGTCCCCGTCACGTGTGTGAAACACCAGTCCCCGTCACGTTGTGTGTGTGAAACACCAGTTCCCGTCACGTTATGTGTGTGAAACACCAGTCCCCGTCACGTTATGTGTGTGAAACACCAGTCCCCGTCACGTTATGTGTGTGAAACACCAGTCCCCGTCACGTTATGTGTGTGAAACACCAGTCCCCGTCACGTTATGTGTGTGAAACACCAGTCCCCGTCACGTTATGTGTGTGAAACACCAGCCCCCGTCACGTTATGTGTATGAAACACCAGTCCCCGTCACATTATGTGTGTGAAACACCAGTCCCCGTCACGTTATGTGTGTGAAACACCAGTCCCCGTCACGTTGTGTGTGTGAAACACCAGTCCCCGTCACGTTATGTGTGTGAAACACCAGTCCCCGTCACATTATGTGTGTGAAACACCAGTCCCCGTCACGTTATGTGTGTGAAACACCAGTCCCCGTCACGTTATGTGTGTGAAACACCAGTCTCCGTCACGTTATGTGTGTGAAACACCAGTCCCCGTCACGTTATGTGTGTGAAACACCAGTCCCCGTCACGTTATGTGTGTGAAACACCAGTCCCCGTCACGTTATGTGTGTGAAACACCAGTCCCGTCACGTTATGTGTGTGAAACACCAGTCCCGTCACGTTATGTGTGTGAAACACCAGTCCCGTCACGTTATGTGTGTGAAACACCAGTCCCCGTCATGTTATGTGTATGAAACACCAGTCCCCGTCACGTGTGTGTATGAAACACCAGTCCCCGTCACGTGTGTGAAACACCAGTCCCCGTCATGTTATGTGTGTGAAACACCAGTCCCCGTCACGTTATGTGTGTGAAACACCAGTCCCCGTCACGTTATGTGTGTGAAACACCAGTCCCTGTCACGTTATGTGTGTGAAACACCAGTCCCCGTCACGTTATGTGTGTGAAACACCAGTCCCCGTCACGTTATGTGTGTGAAACACCAGTCCCCGTCACGTTATGTGTGTGAAACACCAGTCCCCGTCACGTTATGTGTGTGAAACACCAGTCCCCGTCACGTTATGTGTGTGAAACACCAGTCCCCGTCACGTTATGTGTATGAAACACCAGTCCCCGTCACGTGTGTGAAACACCAGTCCCCGTCACGTTATGTGTGTGAAACACCAGTCCCCGTCACGTTATGTGTGTGAAACACCAGTCCCCGTCACGTTATGTGTGTGGGCACGTTTTACCTTTAATATTGTTTATCTGCATGTTCAGCACACGTTTTAAAAAAGATCTACATGGAGGTACAGCATTTCCCACTGGCAATCAAACCCTTCATTGTGCCATATACCAGTTTAACTACAACTAAGACAGGACACAAGACTACACTCAATATAGACGGTTTTAACTTGACAACAAAAACATTCTAAATTGAACCCCCTGTTTGCTATGGACATAAAAGAAAAAAAAACATGTGCAGGACTGACCATTCCGTGAAAACCGTCTATACAGCTGAGCGGCGAAAACAAAAGTAACGATGTCGAGTGAATATTTCTGCAGTTTGCCGAATGCTGAGAAAAAGGAAGTGCTGTGGGGTTGTGCTCTGTCTATAAGTCTATAAGTCCCTTGGCTCAATAATGTTATTCCCTAAAGGTTGTCTACTACAGTATATCTCATTTGGACAGGGCCAGCCCCTTGGCAAGCCGTCAGTCACGACACATCACAAGGCAACCCCCTCCTCAAGAGACACATCCCAGGAAGAAATGTGACATCCAGGACACCCGGGGCGGACGCTGTCCCAGGAGCCAGAGAACCGCGAGGACATTCAGGGGGGACACCTGCTGAATCAGGCGCTTCTACGCCACAGAGTGTGATGGAAACTGATCCACTAATATCAGCCATGTGGCTATTAGTGGCTTGTCCAAACACACTGCGGCCTATTAATACTGTAACCTGGCACACACACACGCGCTCGCTCTATAAATGCACGCTCACGCGGTGGCCTGTCACACATACCTGATCCGGTTTCAGCTACACTGGCGTTTGTGCTGGGGCACACAAACGGTCTCCTCAACACATTATACTGTACAAGCTAGTGCGCTGGCCCACACACACACACACACACACACACACACACACACATGCACGCGCTAGTTGGCCGTGGCTCTCGGTAGTGTCCCGTTCAGCAGACACTTGAAAGGACACCCTAGAGAGAGGTCCTTTTCACAGTAATAGTGCCCAGCAGCACTTAGCAAGGACCCCGGTGGTTCTCTCCCACTGTGGTGAAGGGGATGAGGGTTCTCCATTCCACAGCAGCCATGCCCTCCTCTTCCCCACGAGTGGAAGAAGAGGAGTTTCATGGACACAGCTCTCCACCGACGCCACACACTCACACGCACTCCAAAGGCACTCGCACACCCCGTCCTCCACTATGGAGTGCGCCGGACTCGCATTTGAGTGAACGAGCGAGCGGGAATCGGTGATGAGAGTGAAATATTGTGGCTTCTATGCAGATGGTTTACACCCAAACGCAGACCCTCATGTTGTGAAAACAGCACAAACACAGAAACCCGTGCAGTAACACACAGACACACACACACATCTACCTGCCACCCCTATTGAAAGGAGACCTCTTCAAGTTCCTTGGGGTGTTTTGCCTCATTAGTGCAGCCTTCCCCTCTGTTGCCTAAACACAGTGGCCATGCAGACCCTCATGCAGACCCTCATGCAGACCCTCATGCAGACCCTCATGCAGACCCTCATGCAGAGCCTCACGCACAGCCTCACGCACAGCCTCATGCAGACCCTCATGCAGACTCTCATGCAGAGCCTCATGCAGACCCTCACACAGAGCCTCACGCAGAGCCTCACGCAGACCCTCATGCAGAGCCTCACACATACCCTCGTGCAGAGCCTCACAGACCCTCACACAGAGCCTCGTGCAGAGCCTCACGCAGAGCCTCGTGCAGAGCGCAGAGCCTCATGCAGAGCCTCGTGCAGAGCCTCGTGCAGAGCCTCATGCAGAGCCTCGTGCAGAGCCTCACGCAGAGCCTCACGCAGAGCCTCATGCAGAGCCTCGTGCAGAGCCTCATGCAGAGCCTCGTGCAGAGCCTCGTGCAGAGCCTCATGCAGACCCTCATGCAGACCCTCATGCAGACCCTCACGCAGAGCCTCGTGCAGACCCTCGTGCAGAGCCTCGTGCAGACCCTCATGCAGACCCTCACGCAGAGCCTCGTGCAGACCCTCGTGCAGAGCCTCATGCACACCCTCGTGCAGAGCCTCGTGCAGAGCCTCATGCAGAGCCTCGTGCAGAGCCTCGTGTAGAGCCTCATGCAGACCCTCACAGTGGAACACTTCACCTGGGGCGGCTGTAGCTCAGGAGGTAGAGCGGGTCGTCCACTAATCGCTTTGGATAAAAGAGGTCGGTGGTTCGATTCCCGGCTCCTCCAGTCTGCATGCCGAAGTGTCCTTGGGCAAGATACTGAACCCCAAATTCCTCCTGTTGGTGTGCCAGCACCCTGCGTGGTAACCTGCCGCCATCGGTGTGTGAATGGGTCAATGTACCTACTGACTGTTGTGGATAAAAGCGCTATAAATGGCCATTTACCATTTACCTGACAGCCTGTGGGTTTGACGGACAGGCAGAGGAGCAGCGTGACACTGAGCTGTGGTGAAAGACCAGCTCTCCTATCCAAACAGCACAATAACTATCAACACTCTCTGTGTGTCTCTCTCTGTCTGTGTGTCTCTCTCTCTGTGTCTCTCTCTCTGTGTCTCTCTCTCCCCACATCTCTGCTGAACATATTGTGCAAGTTCTGTCCACTCTGTGGTATTCCTCTCCCTGTGTGTGTGTGTGTGTGTGTGTGTGTGTGTGTGTGTGTGTGTGTGTGTGCGTGCCCGGCCCGCATGTGTGCCAAGCCAACTCAGCATCGCTGGTGGAATTCATCACCTGTGGTTCGGCACGGCAAAGGCTTACAGCAACATTCCCGGCTGCTCAGTCACAACGTAAATTCAGCTGGACATCCGTTGCCGAGGTGGGCTGAGCATCATAACTAAGCCTTTATGGAATCAGGAAGATGGTTCCTTCTGGATGCTTGGAATTCCTTCCGGAATCCTCGCTGTCTGACATACAGGGTGAGTCGGAGTCCAGAGAGAGAGAGAGAGAGGGAGAGAGAGAGAGAAAGAGAGAGAGGGAGAGAGGGAGAGAGAGAGAGAGGGAGAGAGGGAGAGAGACAGAGATAGTGAGCGTGAAATTGGCAGTTGAGGCAAACCCTGTCCCCCTCTCCCTTCCTTTTGAGGCCAGAGCTGTATCTCCTCACGAGACTAGAATGATGGGATAGTCATTCGGAGAGGCCTATTATGGTATGAGGACACAAGGGATCTCACTCCCACACTCCCAAACACACACACACACACAGACACATACAGGGTTACAACATCCCAGCTGATAGAAATCAGGTAGTTCCAGTGTTATCAGGCAGGCAGGAGCAGAATGTGATGATGCAGTGGATTCCTGGGATAGCCAAGTGGTCAGGTTTATCCCTCACTAATAGAGCGCAGCAGACAGTTACCTAATGGCGTCCACGCCGTAAATAAAACAAAGTCTATGACTCATGAAGTCATGCAGAGGAAAGGGAATGGGTTCACAGATGAAAGGAATGCTGAGGAAGCGCAGGAAGGAAGTGAGAGAAAGGAGACTACTGAAATGATACAAAACCAATACTGTACGAGCAGTCTCTACTTTGTGCCTGTGAACTTACCGTTACAGCTATAGAGCGCTACAGGGAGGAGTCCTAAAACCCGGAGATGAGTTTGGATTTGAGCACTCCTGGTTCCCTCGTCTCGAAGTCGGTGGGTTTTTTGGTTAGATGTCTGAAATTGGGCCTGTCTGATTCTCAAGTGAACGAGCTACTGTATATAGGTGGCATTTCTAGGTAAGAAGTTGTAATTAGGCTGTCTGAAACCAGTTTGATACACAAGTTCACTGAATTTGCAACCTTTTTAGGTACCTGGTTATGGATCATTTTCGAGGAACCGATGGTACCTTTGTTTGGTTAGGATATCCCATGATACCTCGCGACCCTTCCAATTGACGAAGAAGAACGAAGCGAGCCCGAGCGAGCCCCTAATGGCGACGCCCACAAAGCCGACCACATCAGAAAAAAGTGAAACAACGTTGGCTAAATAACAAATATCTGTCACTTTTCGTTTTTATTCTTGAATAGTCAATAACGTCAACCTTTACTTAATTTTAGTGCAGTACAGTGTCTGGAAAGTAACTTTTGAACAATAGTAGGAAGCATCTTACCTGACGTTGTTCTGGACAGCAGCCACTAGTTAG
Source organism: Poromitra crassiceps (assembly GCF_964638095.1). Lineage (NCBI taxonomy): Eukaryota > Metazoa > Chordata > Actinopteri > Beryciformes > Melamphaidae > Poromitra > Poromitra crassiceps. The sequence continues at coordinate 11,828,094 of NC_139623.1, forward strand.
GTTGCTAATATAACGAACGTTAGAGAACTTGCTCCGCCCGCCCCAAAGCAGGACTACACAGCCTGGATGATAGCAGCATTGCAGACCTTCAAGTGTAAGTGGAGTTCGTTTTAACCGTGCTTTATTAAATGATAGGCTGTCATTACTTCCCATTTGTAGCGTTTGTAACGTATTCGTTAGCTGGGTTTTACGGTTTTAATTTGAAGGCAGAAAAGGGAAATGGTGTGATAGTAGATTGAATTGACACTGGTCTGTCAATTCTATCAGTTCATATGTACCATTTCCCTTTTTCGCCTTCGAATTAAAAGTGTAAAAACAGCTAACAAAACGTTAGTTAGCATGTGAAGCCTCGAACTTTCTGGATTATAAAAGTACTATAACGTTAGAGAAAACAGCCACCAGCCATGCCATTTTATACAAATTTATTGCCAAATGCTTTGGGATTCAACTTGATCAATCTTGGTCAGAAAAAATCTTGTGCGACCTGTCGCGTGCAATGCTACCGTCAAGCATGAGGACGTCTGAAACAAGTTATTTTTCATCCACCTATATTAAAGCAGCTAGCAAGATTTTCGATTGTTATTAAACAGTCTAAATTTAATATCAATGCATGACATCTTACCTCTAATAGTCGACGAGACCAACGCAGAGTAGTCTCGCTTGAGCCCCGAGTGAATCGGCCAGTGTAGTCTGTCTGTGGCCAGGGAAGATCAGGAAGTGAAATGAAACGGTTTGCAGCAGCCACTTCGGCCATAACCACAAAATAACTTCCAAAAAACCTGTTAGAATATAACGAGAGATGTTCGCGAGAGTATGCATGGCGTTCTCCTTGTTTATGATATGTTGCTAGGCAGCGCGAACGGGGGAAGGCAGGCAGCTGCGTTTCACTTCCGGGTTTCACTTCCGGGTTTATCCGGTCCGCCGGTAAGCAGAGAGAGAGAGCCCCCTGGTGACGCGAGTTT
>NC_139623.1:11834055-11836555 GCF_964638095.1 Poromitra crassiceps
CCAAAACCTAACCTCTCCCACCCCCACGCCTAAACCTAACCTCCCCCAGACCCTAACCCAAAACCTAACCTCTCCCACCCCCACGCCTAAACCTAACCTCCCCCAGACCCTAACCCAAAACCTAACCTCTCCCACCCCCACGCCTAAACCTAACCTCCCCCAGACCCTAACCCAAAACCTAACCTCTCCCACCCCCACGCCTAAACCTAACCTCCCCCAGACCCTAACCCAAAACCTAACCTCTCCCACCCCCCACGCCTAAACCTAAGGTCGGCATTGCGAGTGGTCGGCATAGCGGGTGGACACCATTCCGTGTCGCGGCTCCTAGCCTTTCAGGTGGAGGCGGAGTGGAGGGTGATACGGCACTATGACTACCTCCACTGGCGGAACAAAAGGCGTAACACAATTATCCACCAATCCGCTTTCACCACTTTCACATCGGAGGCGCGGATCACATATTCCGTAACATTTACCGCTTTCAAGGCCGGTGTGAAAGCGGCTACAGAGGCAGAGAGATGGAGAGGGAGATAGACAGAGATGAAGAATCCATGTGATGAGGTGTTTTTAGAGAAATTTCCCTTGCGCTGCAATGAGTTTTTGGACTTTCGACGACTTTAAAGTCAACATGTCATAAAGTCTATGTTGTTGTTGCTTTTTGCATGTATACTGGTAGGTGCATATTATGACATGGAAAATTAACAAGATGGAAAAAGTCCATTTTTACTTTCATTTTTTAATCTTCATGTGAATGCTGGTGAGTAGAATCTCCTAATCAGGAATAGGGGAATAATAGAGATTAACTTGGCTTGTCGGAGAGAGACAGAGATGCAGGAAGGGAAGCAGAGAGAGAGAGAGAGAGAGATGCAGGAAGGGAAGCAGAGAGAGAGAGAGAGAGAGAGATGCAGGAAGGGAAGCAGAGAGAGAGAGAGAGAGAGAGAGAGAGAGAGATGCAGGAAGGGAAGCAGAGAGAGAGAGAGAGAGATGCAGGAAGGGAAGCAGAGAGAGAGAGATGCAGGAAGGGAAGCAGAGAGAGAGAGAGAGAGATGCAGGAAGGGAAGCAGAGAGAGAGAGAGAGATGCAGGAAGGGAAGCAGAGAGAGAGAGAGAGAGAGAGATGCAGGAAGGGAAGCAGAGAGAGAGAGAGAGATGCAGGAAGGGAAGCAGAGAGAGAGAGAGAGAGAGAGAGAGATGCAGGAAGGGAAGCAGAGAGAGAGAGATGCAGGAAGGGAAGCAGAGAGAGAGAGAGAGATGCAGGAAGGGAAGCAGAGAGAGAGAGAGATGCAGGAAGGGAAGCAGAGAGAGAGAGAGAGAGAGAGAGAGAGAGATGCTCCTTTTTGAATATCTTCAGATTTGGTGATTTATGTTACTGGGTAACAAAATGTCTTGTTTTCTGTTTTTGATTCTTTGTAACTGCTAAGTGTTGCTAATGTATGCTTTGGCAATGTAAGATGCACCTTATCATGCCAATAAAGCCCTTTGAATTGAATTGAATTGAAAATTGAGATGCAGGAAGGGAAGCAGAGAGAGAGAGAGAGAGAGATGCAGGAAGGGAAATAGAGAGAGAGAGAGAGAGAGAGAGAGATGCAGGAAGGGAAGCAGAGAGAGAGAGAGAGAGATGCAGGAAGGGAAGCAGAGAGAGAGAGAGAGAGAGAGAGAGAGAGAGAGAGAGAGAGAGAGAGAGAGATGCAGGAAGGGAAGCAGAGAGAGAGAGATGCAGGAAGGGAAGCAGAGAGAGAGAGAGAGATGCAGGAAGGGAAGCAGAGAGAGAGAGAGAGATGCAGGAAGGGAAGCAGAGAGAGAGAGAGAGAGAGAGAGAGAGAGAGAGAGAGAGAGAGATGCAGGAAGGGAAGCAGAGAGAGAGAGATGCAGGAAGGGAAGCAGAGAGAGAGAGAGAGATGCAGGAAGGGAAGCAGAGAGAGAGAGAGAGATGCAGGAAGGGAAGCAGAGAGAGAGAGAGAGAGAGAGAGAGAGAGAGAGATGCAGGAAGGGAAGCAGAGAGAGAGAGAGAGAGAGAGATGCAGGAAGGGAAGCAGAGAGAGAGAGATGCAGGAAGGGAAGGAGAGAGAGAGAGAGATGCAGGAAGGGAAGCAGAGAGAGAGAGATGCAGGAAGGGAAGCAGAGAGAGAGAGATGCAGGAAGGGAAGCAGAGAGAGAGAGATGCAGGAAGGGAAGCAGAGAGAGAGAGAGAGATGCAGGAAGGGAAGCAGAGAGAGAGAGAGAGAGAGAGATGCAGGAAGGGAAGCAGAGAGAGAGAGAGAGAGAGAGAGAGAGAGAGAGAGAGATGCAGGAAGGGAAGCAGAGAGAGAGAGAGAGAGAGAGAGAGATGCAGGAAGGGAAGCAGAGAGAGAGAGAGAGAGAGATGCAGGAAGGGAAGCAGAGAGAGAGAGAGATGCAGGAAGGGAAGCAGAGAGAGAGAGATGCAGGAAGGGAAGCAGAGAGAGAGAGAGAGATGCAGGAAGGGAAGCAGAGAGAGAGAGAGAGAGAGAGATGCAGGAAGGGAA
>NC_139623.1:11841555-11886555 GCF_964638095.1 Poromitra crassiceps
CTGAGTCCTGCCTCAAGTGGCCATTCGAGGAACTACAGTTGCCTCTCATGGGAAAACCTCAGAGCTTGCCCACTGGCTCTGATCCGACTCACAGGTCTGCGCTCTCCAAGTGCACTTGTAGTTTTGAATTGCATTATTTCTTGATACTGTATGTTCATCAGCCATGCTCAGCACTTTCTGTCAATCAATGTGTCAGCATCACCCTGAATGTGGCATTTTCATAGCCTGGTTAAAACCATCCGTATCCATGAACTCACATTTTGTTTCGTTCTGTTGTTCCATCTGGACTCCAAGCAGTCCACAGTCATTTCAGACAGACAGACAACTGCTTCAGCCAATCAGCGTAGCCAAATCCAGTCCTTCAGCCAATCAGCGGCAGATAACAGTCATTCTCAAATACACTACTGCCGCATGCGCTAGGACGTGTCATCAGTGATGTTATCTGGGGTCGTAAGGTGTTTCGGGTCTGTCAACATCATACACCCTCGCCCAGTAGACCCAGCCGAGGCCAATTAAGACCCCGACTCACGTCCCAGAAGCCGCTACGGATCAGCCTTACTACTCTATCTGCAACGTTGCCCGCGGGAGGGGTAAAAGAGAACCCAATCCGCTGCAATAGAGCTAGTGCTACGCCGCAGTATTGGCCCTTCGGTGCATGGAGGATCTAGGCTCTGTGGGTTTCTCCCGGCCGTGCTCCTCCTTCGTCTCACCAGACCCCCCTCATGTCAAAGGCAATCCAGAGGCTGAAGGGATGCCTCAAGGACGCCTCAAGAGGGCCTGTGCGCTGCACGTCATTTACCTGCGTCGAGCACCTCGCTCTAGCCTGGAGGACCCCAGGCCGCGCCGATCTTGCGCAGATTTTCAGGAGGCTAATCCGTAGCGTTTGTGGATTTCTCCCTCACGAGAGAGCCAAGATGGGGTGCTAATCCCATCCCGTACCGGGTTGCCGTCTCTCCGGCCGTCAACTGTCTCTCCAGCTCGTCACCAAACTATACTTGGTTGTCACCTAGTCTTTCCTAAGTGTCACTGGCCAGAGGCAAGCCAGGATTCTACATTCTCAAATACACTACTGCCGCATGCGCTAGGACGTGTCATCAGTGATGTTATCTGGGGTCGTAAGGTGTTTCGGGTCTGTCAACATCATACACCCTCGCCCAGTAGACCCAGCCGAGGCCAATTAAGACCCCGACTCACGTCCCAGAAGCCGCTACGGATCAGCCTTACTACTCTATCTGCAACGTTGCCCGCGGGAGGGGTAAAAGAGAACCCAATCCGCTGCAAATCCAAATCCACTCAAAAGAACAGCGAAAACATTGTTTCCGCAGAGAAACTCCGCTGTTGCATAGTCCTGTTCTTGTTTAATTGTTGTTATTGAGTCTATTTCTGTAATAACTGCACTTATGGTATAAACTCGACGAACGCTACGGTTAATGCTCAAGCTGCAAATCCATGGAAGCAGCCATTACTGCTTTTCCAGTGGCATCCCATCGGTTACCATGTCAACTACAAGGTAGGTCCCTGATTGGCCCGTGCACTTTGTAATTCCTGAACACGCCCGCCCCGGTCTGGAGGCCAGGCGGTCCCACAGAACGAAAGAAATGTGAGTTCACGTGATCGGATGGTTTACCAGGCTAGCATTTACACACTTCAAATGCTTCAAAATGTGAATACGAGGGATCAGCCGATCAGCATGTTTGTAAACAAAACATCGTTCTGGGCGGAAACTACTCGAGTATGAGAAGCAGAGTGAGCAATGGAACGGAAGTGGCGGCCATGACAGTCTCACCGCAGCAGTAGAAACCATATTTTAGAGCCACAATATTGTTATAAATATCGACAACTAGCCAACGTATCAAAGGTGGTGGGCTTTATGGAAAAGCACAACTCGAACATGACTGTTATGTTACTGTTATCAAACTGGTCGTTCAGTGGCGTTTTATTGCACACAACTAACATTAGCTCACAGCAAACAGCAACTCCCATTGCGGGTGCATGTAGGGGGGACGTGCATATACAGGGACCGTGTGGATTTGCGCGTACACTCTGCAGAAACACCCGGAAGTCATGTGTTTGTTGTCGTTGTGATGTCACGCTGATTCCTCGCATACCAATGTGAGGGCCATATTACCAATGTGAGGGCCATATTATTTGGCCTGACAGGAAACCAGATAAAGCCATATGATTGCTTGTGATTCAGATTCTGTTTTCAGTTCAGTCATAATCTTTCCAGAAACTATGAAAAACTGCAGTATTTTCAGATCGACTACTACAAAGGGTTTCCTAAGCCCGAGAGGTTGTAGAGGTTTCTCAACCCATTGAGGAGCACATGATCCATCGATTTAAATTATGAAAATCACCTAAATTAGAATTGCGAGCTTTTTACACGACAACAGCAAATTGTTTGTGGTCTGTGTTCATCGTATCTGGGACAAACCTAAAAAGGACAAATCCCCAGTATATGTAGCAAAATAATAATTAGCGATTCTGATTCTGTATTTCTGAAATATTTCCTACTCTGTTATTATTTCTGGTGCCAGTTATGGATTTAATTTATTTCCTTGTCAGGAAAGCACGTGGCTTAGAACAACATTAGCAGTCCATAAAGTAACTGATATATAAAGACAGGACAAGAGCAGAACATCTAACTGTTACCCACTCGATCATGGGCGTATCTGCTTTCACTGCAAAAATGGACTGAGATTGGACTGAGATTATACTTGGTATAATAACTATGACCCTGTCTAACTGCCCTCACTTGAACTGCCAGCATGTTCTTCTGGTCCACAACTATTCAGCAATTCTTTAATCCACGTGAAGGCCAGTTGTGCAGCCTGGGGCCTCTTTCAACTTCCGAAAAGCACAGAAATATGTACAACTATCTCACACAAACACACACAAACACATAGAAACACACACACAGAAACACACACACACTCAATTCAACTGAAGGAACTCTCTGTCTGTCTGTCCTCAAATACTCCTAGAATGCACATCACAACAATACACAATGACAATGTGAATCATATAGCCGCAAGCAGCAACGGACGGGCTCCAAGCACAATATGGTCATTTGTCCAAAATGTAGAAACTTAAGACATTGCGCTTATCACAAGCTCAGCTTAGCGATGTGAGGCCACAGTGTTACCCCCCACGGCATTTCCTATGTTTCAAGTCTTACAGCAGGGCTTCCCAACCTTTTTTGGCTTGTGGCCCCACTTTGATGTCACAAAACTCTAGTGAGCCCAGACATTCACAACACTTTTCTTTTGCTCAAATTCATTTGTTAATAGTTTGTGATACTATGTTGCAAGTAAGGAAGGTTGGGAAAGCCTGTCTCAGATCATTTTAACCGTGTACACTACTTGAATCAACTCAAACATGGATTTGCAGATATGATCGAGACATCAGACAGTCCAGACATACTGTAATTTGTCTTTAGTTTGATAAAGATTGATCAAACTATCTTGAACATATCACATGATCAATTTAATGAACTATTGCACCTGCAATTTTTGTCTCTTTATTAATTAAGGTATGCTGATTTCAGAAATTGTGTTTTTTTCCCCTGTAATGTACAGTTTAGGTCAACAATGCTGTGGGATCAGAGTCAGTTTTGCGTTGAACAGAGCGGTGCGACATCAGAACCGGGGGTAGGTAGCAGTGTACAAAAGATTTATCTCACTTCATGTCCTGAAAATGTCAGCTTTCTATGACATACAACTGATTACTTATAAAAAATATATATATTATTTTAACATCTGGTTGTCTGAGGAAGAGCAGTAGCTCGAAACGTCACGTGCTGTCTCTTGTGTGTGAAGAAACCAAGATGGCGCCGGTGTATGGCGACATAGTGCTGCTCTGGGTTTTCGTTTGTTTGTTTGTTGCGTGTTTTATGCTTGAACGAGTGGATTGTCTACTGAAATATGAGAGGACTGAACTGTTGCACATTAGAGTTAGCGTTCAGCAGTCCCCACCGCAACTTTTGTTCTCGTCTAATGACTTTGTTAGACGAACAACGGACGAGACCAATGATTCAGGCCGCAGCGGTCGCCGCCAAACTCTATCCAGGAAGAGAGGCAAGAGAGCCGGTGCCTTGGTGAGGCTTCGCCGCCGGAAACTCCGCTCCCCGCTGCCCTGTATTCTCTTATCCAACGTTAGGTCTCTAACCAACAAAATGGATGAACTCGGTCTTATCATCAACTCGAAGCGCGACGTCTCTGATTGCTCTGTGCTTTGTTTCACGGAGACCTGGCTGCACGGAGGTGTGCCCGACTCTGCGGTACAACTACCGGGCTACGCTCTTCACCGTGCGGATCGCACAGAGGACTCGCTGAAACGCAGCGGCGGCGGAGTCTGCTTCTACGTGAATGACCGATGGTGCTCAGACACTAAAACTCTTCACCGTTCATGCTCCCCGGAGCTCGAGACTCTTAGCATTCATTGCAGACCCTTCTACCTCCCGCGGGAATTCGCCTCAATCATCCTGGTTGCTGTGTACATCCCGCCTCAGGCTGGAGCCTTGTCAGCGGCCCGTCAGCTAGCTGCACACATCACGGAGCTGGAAAACGGCCACCCGCACTCAGCCGTCTTTATTATGGGGGACCTGAACCACGTCAACCTAAGGAAGTCGCTTCCCCGGTTCAAACAACAAATCCACACAGCCACCAGAGGTGAGAAAACTCTTGACCAGTGCTATAGCACCATTCCCCGGGCTTTTCATGCCGTGATGCGTGCCCCCCTTGGTCAGTCGGACCACAACACTATTCTACTCATTCCTCAGTACCGTCAACAGCTGAAAACCAGCAAACGGAGCTACAAGACGGTCAGGCAATTTTCCCCACAGGCTGCTGATAGCCTAAGGGCTTGTCTTGAATTAACTGACTGGTCTGTCTTTCGTGACTCTTGTGCTGACCTGGATGAATACACTGAGACTGTTACCTCTTATATCAACTTCTCTGAGAATGTTTGTTTCCCTTCTAAGACTGTAACTGTGTTCAGCAATAACAAACCATGGTTCAGTAAGGAAGTGAAAATCCTCTTCATGAAGAAAAATGAAGCCTTTAAGAGCGGTAATAAAGATGCTTTTAAAGTTGCCAAATATGTATTTGAACGTGCAGTAAAAAAAGCTAAAGCTAAATATAAAGACGGCCTGCAGGCCAAGCTCAAAGCCAACGACACCAAGGGCGTTTGGCAGGGGCTGCAGGCCATCACAGGGTAAAAGCAACCGCCGAGCCCCAGATGATGACCCCCTCCTCCCCGATAAATTGAACGAATTTTATTGTCGATTTGATCTGCCCACTGATGTGTCTCTCAGTGCCACAGTAGTTAGCGGTCCAGAGCTAACTCCACCCCCTCCTCATTTTGTGGTGAGTGAGCATGAGGTCAGAACCCTGTTCCTCAAACAGAACAGCAGGAAGGCTGCAGGCCCAGACCAGGTCTCTGCTTTCACCTTAAAGCACTGTGCTCAACAACTGTCTTCTGTTTTTGTTGACATCTTTAACTGGTCTCTCTCTCTCTGTAAAGTCCCTGCTTGCTTTAAATCCGCTGTGGTTATCCCTGTTCCAAAGAAGTCCAATGCTGTTAGCTTGAATGATTATAGGCCCGTAGCCTTGACTTCTGTTGTGATGAAGGTATTTGAGCGTATTGTCTGTGATCACCTGTCTAATGTTGAGATGGACAGCTTCCAGTTTGCTTATCGTGCCAACAGGTCTGTCGAGGATGCTGTGTCTCTGTGCCTCCACAGCATCCTTCAGCACCTGGAGGCCCCCGCCACTTACGTTAGAGTTTTATTTATCGATTTCAGCTCTGCGTTTAACACGATCGTGCCCTCCAAACTATTTGATAAACTTATGGCTCTAGGGATCAATCACTCTCTATGCCTTTGGATTCTGGACTTCCTGTCTAACAGGAAGCAAGTAGTTAAAATAGGCAACAGGCTCTCTCGAACTATGACTCTCAACACCGGGGCCCCCCAGGGTTGCGTTCTTTCAGCCCTTCTCTTTGCACTTTATACCAACGATTTTATTTCCCACTCTCAATTTGTTTCGTTTTTTAAGTATGCGGACGACACTACGGTGGTCGGGTATATTAAAAACGGTGATGAATCTGCCTACAGGCCCGAAGTGGCAGCCCTAGTCAACTGGTGCACTTTAAACAATCTTGTCTTAAACTTAGATAAGACCAAGGAAATGATTATTGATTTCCGCAAAAGCGGCTCAGTGCCCCCCTCTCTGGTCATTTGCGACCAGCCCGTCGACAGGGTCGACAGTTTGAAATTTCTGGGCACCACCATATGCCGCTCCCTGAAATGGGAAGTCAACACTTGTAACATTGTGAGCAAAGCCCACCAGAGGCTTCACTTTCTGAGGCAGCTCAGGAAGTTTGGTGTGTCTGGGGAGGCGATGGCTCACTTTTACAGAGCCACTGTGGAGAGCGTACTCACCTTCTCAGTCACAGTGTGGTACGGCAACACTACCGCCCTTGAGAGGAAACGGTTGGAAAGGGTGGTACGCATAGCGTCCAAAATCATCGGCCACGACCTTCCATCCGTTTCCTCCATCTATGCCACACGCACCAAACGCAAGATGCAGAAGGTGATCGCCTCCCACCCTGCTAGCTCTCTCTTTAAACTCATGCCCTCAGGTAGGAGGCTTCAGTCTCTGAGGTGCAGGACCTCCCGTCTCAGGAACAGCACTTATCCTGAGGCGGTTCGCCTCCTGAACTCTGACCCTCTTTGCATTCGCACCTTAAATCGCACCTTAAATCCGTAGGCTTGAATTGAACTTGAACTTGAATTGCACTTTATAGGCAGCTCGATACTGCTTTTGTAAACAAATGCTGCTTGTAAAACTGTGCACTTTATTTATCTATTTCAGCCTCTCTCATATTTTATGTACCGTAAATTCCGGACTATAAGCCGCGGCTTTTTTCCCGTTTTTTGGCCTTTTTTGCCCCCTGCGGCTTATATAACGGTGCGTCTTATCTATGGATTTTTTCCCAAAAAAAAAAAAATCTCTCTTTTTTAGCACTCTTTCTAACTATAAATCCACTTCTGTTTTAATTTCCTCTCTTGCCCTCTTTTAACAACATAACATAACATAACATAACACAACACAGGTAAGCAGAAAGAAAAAGACGAAGCAATCACGCCATGAATGAGGAAATGACTCACCTGCTGGAGGCTGGAGATACACGCTTGGGCTAAACTTTTACTCCGTGAAACACTATCGATTAAGTCCGACATCGCTCAGAGGTTTTGAGCAGCTTGAAAACAAGTTTGAAAACGTGCAGAAGTCCATCCACTCACTCACTAAAGAAACTAAGGCAACCGTGAACAGAGTTTATAATGCGGAAAAGCGCATCCGCGCACTGGAGGACAAAAACAACACAGTGAGTCCGAAAATGGATAAAATGCAAAATCGAAACCCTGCACACGCAGGTTGATGACTTAATCAGCAGGAGTAAAAGAAATAACATTCGCCTGATCAATGTAAAAGAGGAGCTGAGATTGGTGACATGGACGCTTTCGTGGCAAAATCCTGTGTTACATCCTGGACCTGAAGGAAGGCGAGAAACCACCAGAGGTGGACAGGGCACACCGGGCGCCTCGGCCACGTCCAGACCCCGGCCTGCCACCGAGGGCCATCTTCATCTGCCTACTCCGCTGGCCCGACCGTCAACTCATCCTCCAGGCTGCGGGGAAGAAGCCCCTCACCTGGGAGGGTACGCGCTTTTTCGTCCGGCAGGACCTCTCCGCGTTGGTGCAACAGAAACGCGCAACATACAACAGCATCATCGAGTCAATGGATATCGCTTTGGCGTACTGTACCCAGCGAGACTCGTCATAACCAGACCGGACTATCTTTAGCACTCTTTCTAACTATAAATCCACTTCTGTTTTAATTTCCTCTCTTGCCCTCTTTTCACCACACCGCGGACACTGTGTGCCCAGCGGCGGAACAAGAGCTCAAAGTGAAACTGCCGAATATCTTTTGAGTTGGACTGGTCAATAGTACTGTGAGTAACTAAAATAAAAAAATAAAAAACGGAATTCTCTCTTCTTTAGCACTCTTTCTAACTATAAATCCACTTCTGTTTTAATTTCCTCTCTTGCCCTCTTTTCACCACACCGCGGACACTGTGTGCACTGTAAAAAAAACAAAAAATACCACAATGTGTGATTTTGTCTGGGGATTAGTGACCTGACTTTTGTTTTGTTGAAATGTTAATAAATGGGAGCTTCCCCAAACAGCCATCTCTTTCCCGACAATCCCCTCTGTGCACGAAGCCTTACATATGGTAATTAAACATCAAAACACCCGCGGCTTATAGACCGGTGCGGCTTATAGAAGAAAAAAATAGTCACCTTTGAAGGTGCGGCTTATAGACCGGTGCGTCTTATAGTCCGGAATTTACGGTAGTGTTTTTTTCCACTTTTTTATCCTCTTTTGTGTTTGAATCTGTGATTTGTTATGTTTGTTTTTATGTCTGTTCTTTAGAGCTGCACTGAAACAAATTCCAATCAACTCTGTTGACATGGCAATAAAGTATTGAATCTTGAATCTTGGATGGCTTAATAAAAAGGTAATTGAGCTCCAGTGTGCGGACCTTCCCTTTTTTTCATACAGTAACATCTGGTTATAAGCCATGCCCACTTTAAAAAATCACAGCCAAATTGAACAAGTTGACTTGGACATGTTTATGCAACTTTTTGCATTTGTAGCGCAAATTAGCGATTAGCGAACTCAAATGCTTTTGTGGGCGTGCTACACTTCTCAACACATGTGACACATTTGAGCTTGCCAACCCCTTATGGCAATTGATTATCCAAATAGACGTTTGAAAGGGAAGGGTCGCCACACGCTCCACACCAGGTTTTGTGTGAATCAGATAAATGGCCAAGGAAGATTAGCTAAAAACAGATATATGCGGATTTGGAATGACCGAAAGAATCCAGTGCAAAAGGAATTTTGATTCTATGACAGATTATTTAGAAGCCAAAATGTAATGTTTCTTGTTATAGCACCACCAATTGACATGGTTTTGGTTGCCTGAGTAGCGGCTCAGACTTTGGACCGGTTGCTGTAGCTGTAACGGGTCCTGAGATCCAGATACTTTTAGGGCAGAAGAAGAAAAGTCAGAATAACAATCCTTACAAAAACAATATGGTAATGAAATGATCTTTTTACCTTTAGTTTGATCTACACAAATTATCTTAGCTCCGCCCACATCTACACCTGCAGTGCAAAATTATGGATCTAGTTGTGTGTGTGTGTGTGTGTGTGTGTGTGTGTGTGTGTGTCTGTGTGTCTGTGTCTGTGTGTGTGTGTGTGTGTGTGTGTGTGTGTGTGTGTGTGTGTGTGTGTGTGTGTGTGTGTGTGTGTGTGCGCGCGTGTGTATGTGTGGATGAGAGAGAGGGAGGGGGGGCATGGGGCAGGAATGCTGAATGTGCCGATCCATAACCCCCATTGAGAGAAAAACTACTGTTCTTCAACCGGAAAGAGCACTGGAGGAGAAACATGCAAACTGGATGTCCTGGGAGAAGTTCGAACACACACGTGTGTGCGTGTGTGCACGCACGCACGCACGCACGCACGCACGCACGCACGCACGCACGCGCACACACACACACACACACACACACACACACACACACACACACACACACACACACACAAATTATGTAAAGTTTTCAATCTTTTTTCAGCCATATAGAATCAAATACAAACACACATGTGAACATTAATAGCCAATACACCATAAGATATCAGGCTTTGTCAAAGGTCAAAGCTTAGCCAGACAGTTATCAAGAATCACAGACAATATACATGCACGCACACACGCACGCGCGCACGCACACACACACACACACACACACACACACACACACACACATACACGTGCATGCACACAAACACACATGTACACACTGAGTAGGCAATCCATGGGTGTATTTACATGGGTAATTAGGTGACCCCACCTGTCCTGTCCTCATCACATCCAAAAACATAAGAAATATGACCTCAGGCTTTGGATGTATGCACTGTCAAAATGATGTTGGATGTATTCTGTGTGAGTGAAGATGCCTGCCAGCCAGTGTCACAGTGCCTCTGTCTGTGCTGCCAGCCAGTGTCACAGTGTCTGAAGATGCTCTGGAAAAGTAATTAGTTACTGATTACTGATTACTCCTTAAAAAATTAATAAAAGTGACTTTACTTTTTCAAAAAGTAACTAGTTACGTTACTAGTTACTTCTTCTTCTTTCTTTTTTTACCCCAAATACCTTACACCTAAGTTGTTACATGTCTAGCATGTCACTGTATTAATTATTTTCGCTTTGGTATTATATAGGCTATGTTAAAAGAAACGCCAAAGGCATTTTACTTTGAAATTCGGTTAGAAAGAACAGGAAGTGGTGTGTTAAGACTGGCTAGCTTCACACTGGAAAAGACGTGAAATGAGAGAGTCAGACAGATAACGTGAGTGTAAAGAAAGATGTTGTTACTGTCGGAGTGGTAATAAAACAACACAGCCTCAATGCAAACGTTTCAAGCTTCGTTGCTGAAAGAAAAGTGATGATGATCTGTCAACATTCCCTGGGCCGTCTGACTATGGTCAGAAGGCTTTGACGAGAAGGTTAGGAAGTAACAAAGTGTACAACACTTACCCAAAGTGTATCTGTTAATCCAGTGAACTGTTACACCCAAGTCTACCTCACCCAGCGTCGCCTTCAATTTAGCCTCCATCCCCGCATATTCTCTCTCGAGGTAGCCAGCAAACGTCTTTCTCTGTGTGGCAGCTTGATATTGTTCTTCGTGGCTATTTTCTCTATGATGCATCGATATGAGGGCGAGTCAACAGTGCAAATAGGTACCATCTGCCAAGCTGCTCGCACATAGTTTACAAAGGACAATAATGTTCCAGCTTTTGAACGCATATTTCTCTTGCTCGTCTCCTTCTTCTGACTCCATCATGCTTCGGTTTGTTTTAAATTAGCCGGCGTGCTCTGATGCTGTCGCACGCACATACACGTCATAGATGATGTATATGTGTGCGCGACAGGTCTACCTGAGTCCGTGAGGATAAAATGTTTTCTTTTCTTCTTTTACATAGAAAACACTGCATTCTGGCAGGCAATGATGTAACGCAGTAACGCATGCATTACTTGGATTAGTGACTGTAATATAATTATTGTTTTGGAAATTGTAACGCCTTATATTACTTAGTTACTAAAAAAGTAACTAATTACAGTAACGCGTTACTAAGTAAATAACACTGGTGCTTATACAAGCATGTGCATGTGACATTTCTTCTTTCAGGCCTCGAGGAGGTATACACAAAAATGACAGAGAGAAAAAAGTACATTTGACACAAAACAACCTTACTAGGCAGGTGAAGTGACCTGCACAGTCACTAGGGCTGTGCACTAAAATCGATGCGGCAATATATTATATTTATATATTATATTTTATAATGGGGTTTTTTCGCAATACTGTGTAAATATTTCAGAAAAATATCCCGCTATTTATCTACATGTATCTATTTTTTTGCTCAGCTCAATGAGTCAGTTCACAATAAGTATGCACTTTATTTTTTATTTCAGTGTGTTCAGTAACACAGTGTGAAACTGTGTAAATTTGTAAATACCGTTCAAATAAATTGTAATGCAATGTTTTAATTACCGATATAGTGATGATGTCACTATTCGCGGTAGCTCCAGGGAACCGGCCGGCTTGATTGGCCCTGGATTGGGCCCCTTGGCGGCCACCCCGCCGCGAATAAGCGCCTGAATGGGAACCAGTGAGATCCTTCGCCAATACCCAGCCCTAACAGTCACTAACATGCAAATCATCAGGCTGATATTTCATTATTCCAATATTGGTATCATACTGAGTGACAAACTAAGAGATGCATGCAAATTCAAAACAAGAATGCTGAGAATCCCTATAGATTGTTTGGTCGAACGGGGGAAACGACGCACTGGAAATAGTTCTGACGCTAGGTAAAAAAACACTAGACCTGATGTTGCAATTCTTGCTTGTTGGTTGTGCAATGTTAGCTTTGCCATTTTGGTGAAAATATTTCCTAACATAAGTTAGGTGTGCTAAGAAATATAGTTTGTTCTCTTGGCGTGGGTTGAGTGACAGCGTTTGGAACAATATTAACCGTTTCACTCTATTGGAAACAGGATGTTTTTATCAATTATCTCTGGAAAAAGGCATACTGAGACCCCTCAACAGTTTCACATGAATACACACACACACACAACCCCCCCCTCCCCCCCCCCCCCCACACACACACACACACACACACAACCCCCACAGAAATACACGTTCACAATGACCTCAAAGACGCACATGGCTTTGCCATTGAGAGGGAAGTCTTAGCCAATCAGGTGGAGGAGGGCGATAAAGGAGGAAGTTCGTGTGGTCACAGTACTGTATGTGCTCATCATCAGCGCTGACAGAAATAGCTCTGTCAGAGAGTAAACAACACATCCCATTCATAAAAAAACAGCCAGCGAACGCCTACTCCCCTACAGTACAGAGGGAGGGGAGGCGAGAGATAACGACAGGGAGAGAAACAGACAGTTTACACATATAAAGACATACAGTACAAAGGACAGCGAGAGGCGGAAGTGGAGGCACAGACCAAAAAGAAAGCGACAGAACAGCATGAGACGTGGGGCCGCAGTTAGAGTGAAACAGCAAGCCCGACAGTGACATCACTTCCTCCTCACCGTTGGTTCCAGTTCCTCGGTTTGGAAAACACCAGAAACCTACGTCACGTGGTGAGACACCACTTTCCAACTCTCACTCATTCTCCGTCAGACTCAGACATCTATGCACACACACACACACACACACACACACACACACACACACACACACACACACACACACACACACACACACACACACTTATGATAAATGTATGTATGTACATGTAGCCATATACACATTCTACTATACATGTATATACATTGTTACCCTTCCTAACCAACACTGTGCACACTGTGCATCGATGCGTGTCTAACCCAAGTCACCAGATGTTTCCCCAGCCCACGCATTCACGCATTTTGCCCATTACGCCCGACCACTTTCCACTGACACACACACACACGCACACACACACACACACACACACACAGAAATACACACACACACACACACACACACACACACACACACACACACATATTGATACGGTATACATTAAGACACAGACACCTGATATCCGTCCACCAGATGGCCACTATGCATTGACAGTCGACAGATGACGAAACTGTTGAGCATTGTTACCCTGTATGCGTGTGTGTGTGTGTGTGTGTGTGTGTGTGTGTGTGTGTGTGTGTGTGTGTGTGTGTGTGTGTGTGTGTGTGTGTGTGTGCGTGTGTACGCTCGCTCGCTCGCGCACGCACGCGCGTACACATGCATGACCTGCCAGAAAGAGGAAGTGATGCAACTTGCATCACTGTAGTGGAAGGTCTATTTTTAGCATAGCGGAAGTGTCCATCCATCTGAACTCTCAGTTCTCTTTCCAGGATTAACACACACACATACACACTCACACGCACGCACACGCACACACACTATCAGGGCATCCAGTGAAAGTACAGACTTCCTCGCCACAAACACCTACACAGTCTTCCACTCATGCATCTGTGGATCTGATGCTCTGGAGTTCTACCCGTCATGTGCAGACCTGCTGCCAATATATTTCAGTTCCTCTCCTTTCATTCAGAGGAATACCCAAATATATCATGTGGAAATGAAAAAATGGAAACCAGTGGTTCTCAAAGTGGGGTCCGGGGAGCCCCAGGGGTCCTTGAGGAGGTTCCAGGGGGTCCGCAGCAAAAGGGAGATCATTTATTTTCACTATAATTTCATCCATAAGTAACACAATGACAGAATGTACGACTATTTTGGTCAGTTTCAGACACTTTCTGTAATAAAACATCTAGGTAAAAGAAAAAAGAAAATTTGATCAAATAATGGTTTGTGGTCTAATTTGTATCAGTTTAGTGGTCTGTGAAAAAGTTTGAGAACCACTGACTGAGTGGTTCTCATGTGGCATGTGACATGTGGTCAGTGTCAACTTTGCATCTTACTAACTTTTACTTTCATATGCACTGGAACGCACATACAGTACTGTAGACACATACAGACGCACACACACGCGCACGCACGCACACACACGCGCCACACACACACACACACACACACACACACACACAGCCAGGCAATCTGGCCAGGTAAAAAT
The DNA here is from genome assembly GCF_964638095.1 of Poromitra crassiceps. NCBI lineage: Eukaryota > Metazoa > Chordata > Actinopteri > Beryciformes > Melamphaidae > Poromitra > Poromitra crassiceps. The sequence continues at coordinate 11,855,817 of NC_139623.1, forward strand.
ATAGCTGTGTCATGGCGACACTAATGTCATCTGATTGTCATGGCACTGAGGTGAGAGTGGGTGTTTTCACTTCCATTGACATCACATGGTGAAAGGGTGAAACCAGAAAGTGAGAAAGAAGTGGGCGTCAATGTCATTACCTTGATCATGGGACCACAGCTCGCCCACTGGGTGACCATATTGGTCTCTTACTGAGAAAGACATGGCATTGAGTCTCTGAGTGGCCGCCTTAAATCCCCAAAGACCTTTACTGAGCATCAGTTATCTATAGAATATAGATATTGAGAAATAGAATTGACCTAATCTGTTCACTATTTTCATTTCCCACTGAAAATAAAAATGAATAGCCATTATGACTTCATGTTTACGAGACAAAATTGTCCACTGACAATTTATCATCTTCAAAATACATAAAATACGTAATACACTTGATTTGTGAGTGAAACAATTTCACAATGTTCAGGTTTATAAACATAAACAAAGCCAACAGCAACTGGTCATTTGTAAAGCAGAAAGGTTTTAGGAGTCACATGATCAGAGAAGTGTCTCATGTTCCGGGAGCAGGACAGCGTAACTGATGTTTCACAGGAGAGAGAGAGAGAGAGAGAGAGAGAGAGAGAGAGAGAGAGAGAGAGAGAGAGAGAGAGAGAGAGAGAGAGAGAGAGAGAGAGAGAGAGAGAGAGAGAGAGAGAGAGAGAGAGAGATTTTTAAACTTTTAAACTTTGTCACCTATAGCCTATGTACATATTTGTTTGCAAGACCGAAATGTTTACATACTGTATCTCTGTATTATAACAGGCTAACATTATAGTTTATATTATTGTTACTATTATAGTTTTGTGCTAACCTTTCGGTTATAATTGTGTTACTTTTTGTTTTGTTGCACACTTGCTTTGGCAATGTAAACTTATGTTCTCCATGCCAATAAAGCCTTTTGAATTGAATTGAATTGAATTGAGAGAGAGAGAGAGAGAGAGAGAGAGAGAGAGAGAGAGAGAGAGGAGGAGGGGGGGGGGGGGGGGGGGGGAGTGAGCATGTTTTTTTAGGTAGAATTGTTTTTTTCCCCAGCTCAGCTCCAACTGTTCACCAACACACACACACACACACACACACACACACACACAAACACCAGGCCCGGCGCCACTTGAATTTTTTTTTTTTTTTTTTTAAGAATAGTTAATCTATAAAGGCCAGTTAGGCAATGTTTGTACCTGACATGTTTAGGCTGCTGTTTCTGCAGTCTTCATCAAATTTGATCAGTTTAAGTTGATGTAGGCTACCCCCTGTAAACATAGCTCTGTTGTTTCAGAATTGGCAGGGAAGCGCTATTTGCTGTGCTTTGGTTGTCACAAGGTGTCAGAGATGTAGCTATTTATTAAATTTGAACCTATGAACCCTTGAACCTCTATTAATGCCTTAATCTGCTGCTGTGAAATAAATGTTTTATTTGATTTTGAATAGTAGTCTTTCTTGTGTTGTTATTGCGCTTTTCAGAGGTTATTATGGTTAAAAAGTCCAGAAATAGGCATAGCGGTATAACCTATGTTTTACGATGTAAAAATATCATATAAAAAAAAAAAAAAAAAAAAAAAAAAAATCTGCCCCCTCGCCAGTTATAACAGCCCCCTCAGTCATTTCATCCTGGCGCCGGCCCTGACACACACAGACACACACACACACACACACACACACACACACACACACACACACACACACACACACACACACACACACACACACACACACACACACACACACACACACACAAGCATAAGACCTCATCCCCTAGCCCACTGGGGTGTACCTCTGGGTGGGTTAATGGACAGACTCACTCACCCTGATACCACCCCCCTCCCCCTTCAGCTCATCTTCCTGTCCCCTCTCCTTCCCACTCCACTAGTGTTTTCCACCCCAGTGGAAACAGGGAGGGGTGAGGTGGGCTGGGTGGCAGGCAGGCAGGCAGGCTGTGTGACAGTGCATGCAGGAAAATGGGTCAGACACAGGGACCGGGGGGTGTGTGTGTTGGTAGTCTCAGCTCCTCTTCGCTCTCGACCATCAAGCCATCTACATGCAGGGGGAAGTGTGTGTGTGTTGGGAGGTGAGTGTGGTGTTCTGGTGGTGAGAACCCCCAGGGTCCTCTCTCTCTCTCTCTCTCTCTCTCTCTCTCTCTCTCTCTCTCTCTCTCTCTCTCTCTCTCTCTTTCTCTCTCTCTATCCTAAACAAACACACAAAACAGTCAATCTCATAACAGAACACTTCCTTCAATATACAGTTTTTCGGCGACACATTTTCTCCAATACTCTATAGAGTCTATAGGGAAATAAAAGAGAGCTAAAACAGTGTGAGTGATGTCAAAGGAAATTGGTGGTCAAGGCATCATCTTGCATCCATCTGTGGGTTATTTTTAATAAGACTCTCTCATAAACACGCCAATTTTATCACAAGCTCCATTCTGATACTTTTAATTTGGTCATGTACGTCTTTGCGCACGTGGGCGTCTTTGTTGTGAGTGTGTGCACGCGTGTGCGTGTGCGCATGTGTGAAGTGTGTTGATGCGTAGGAGACAGTTACGTGTTTTGGCTAACAGCATGGCCGTCGATGGCTTGAGTTGTCATGACGATTTTTTGTAGGACTTCACCATGGTGACCATGACAGGACGCGTGAGCGCGTGCACACACACACACACACACACACCCTACACACACAAACATGTGTAGTCCAGTGCAGTGGAATATTTTTTTTATAACTGAATGACACACTTTTGTCCTTTTCCCCCGTCAAATGCTGCTCTGCCTGGCCCTGTTACCAAGAGAAGGTACCAAGCTGCTGCCACACTGCTTATCAATGATACTCTTGTCAACAAAAGCAACAAAATCTATTTTTGTATTGATTTGACTCTGACAACTTAGATATGAATTACTTTCAATTGCTACCCCCCACCCCCCTACACACACACTTACTTAGAGACCATAGAGCAATAAGTCTACCCTCTCTCATCTGCTGTGATCACTGATCTCTAAAGCTATTCAATTAGGAGAACATTTCCACGTTACACACATGAACCCGTGGCACTAAAAGACTACAGACCCGTCGCCTTGACCTCTGTGGTCATGAAGTCCTTGGAGTTAGGCTACCAATCAAATATTTTGGCCCAGAATCCAGATAGTGAAGGGCAAAACCAGAACGCATGGCAGGCACAATGTGCCCTCTGGCACCCGACACCTATCACATAGTGATGAGACAGAAGGGAAGATCTTGTGCAACCCATGCTTGGAATAATGAAGACTGTGGAGCAACTTTAAATTGGATCAGCTGGTGTCTGCTATTAACTGACCAGAGTTGGACCACAGACTCCTGTCCCATATAATGTCAGATAAATCAACAACAAAGTTCCCCCTGCCACGCCTCTCTAATCCTCTCAGTGGGGGCCCTGATGCAGCCGTCAAACAGACACACAAATCTAGAAATAAGATGCCTGGAGTGAGGAGGGCTCAGCAAAACATTAAAAAAAAACATGTTCATTTGGAAGAACTTTAAAGTTATGACTCTTGGAACGAACATAATGACTCATTTGTATGTATCTGTAAAAGTGTGTTTGGGGCAACTCAAATGTCCTCTTCAGGAGATCAAAGGATGCAAATTGGCCATCAATCTACAGGTGTCTGATGGAAACCAGCCCCTTCTCACTTTAAGTAATTACATTTGATACCAAGTAATAAACAATGTAATATTATTACTTTTTAAAAAGGAGTAATAAGTCAACTTATTACACTTCCTGAGTAACGTGCCCAACACTGTGTGTGGGTATCTAATATCACTTGGGGGGCCTATAACACATTTCACACTATGGTGATGAGAAGAGGGTCGATGTTCAACTCTAGATCAAGATCAAGGATCAGTTGACCGTTAAAGCGTGTGATACAGCAAGCTGCAAACGCCCACATACCTCCCACATACACACAGACTCAGGACGCACTCAAACGTCAGCCAATCACACGCAGCACAGCTCTGACATCATGGCTGACATGACAGCTAAGCAGGAACAGCTGTCTAGTAGTTACAGGCCACACCACAGCAGAGTGACGCAACAGCATGCGTGTGTGTGTGTGTGTGTGTGTGTGTGTGTGTGTGTGTGTGTGCGTGCGTGTGCGTGTGCGTGCGTGCGTGTGTGTGTGTGTGTGTGTGTGTGTGTGTGTGTGCGCGCGTGTGAGTCTAGGCCACCACTACGTCTGTATAGGATAGACAGGCCTGGTGTGGTCAATGTGGGAGAGATGAGTCACACAAGGTCAAACTGAAGTTACATTCCAGTGACGGAGGAAGAGGAAAAGAGAGAGAGAGTGGAGCAAAAAAGTGAGAGAGCAAGAGAGAGAGAGAGAGAGAGAGAAGGAGAGAGGGAGGGGGGGGGGGGGAGGGGGGGACTTGACAAACCGACAGAGCTATTTCACATTTTGATGATGGGTAACACATATTAAGGAATACTTGATACCATGTTTCGAACCAGCCCAAAGTTCTCCTAAGCTGGGAGATGAGCAGCAGTTCGTACACAGGGACGGGGACGTGTATAATGCGTTTCCGTGCTGCGCTGCCGTACGTGTTCGTGTAGCCTACAGATAGACGTGTGTAAACGGTCCGCTCCACTGGGGAAAACAGGGAATCCTGCCCAGACATTCCATGGCACAGATTCACAAAGAGTTTCCACTACAAGTAAGAGAAACACACACACACACACACACACACACACACACACACACACACACACACACACACACACACACACTGCTTCTTAAGATGAATTACTGTCTGATGTACTATGGGAAACCGGGGAGGAACAGGACTTGAGAGTCGTGGACAGTCAGTGAGAGTGGGGCTAATACGCTGTCAGAATATCACTGACGTGAAGAATGGCGGACAAACAGGCAGATGATGGCAGTGACCCAGCACACATTACACTAACAAGCAAACGCTGCCTCCCAGCATGCAAATCCCTACCAGGATACTAAGTCAATGGGGCTTCCCATAATGCAAAGTAAGGGCAGTCCCTCCGATAAAGAAGACGAAGAAGACCTACAGTATTTATGCTACCATGGTATGTGAATGTATTAATACCTGTTGTGACGGTGCGAGCTCCTCACACAAAAGACAATTGAAACAACTGAAAACACGTACTTCATCCACTTCCTGTTCGGCTACTTTGCAGGTATTGCACTTAAGTGTCAGTACAAAAAGGAAAATACATAGTGGAAAAAGTATGAACATATGAAGTGTTGTAACACACATACCATATAGAAACAGAGCGCGCTCCTTTCTAGCCTACCGTGCCTCGTCCTCGTCGTCCTTCCCCTCCTCCTCCTCCTCCTCCTCCTCATCATCGCTCATTTCTGCCGTACCTCGTTGGTTTTCCCTCGAAGCTCGCGTATGCCCGCAGCATGGCCTCGCCCGCAGCATGGCCTCACCCGCAGCATGGCCTCGCCCGCAGCATGGCCTCACCCGCAGCATGGCCTCGCCCGCAGCATGGCCTCACCCGCAGCATGGCCTCGCCCGCAGCATGGCCTCGCCCGCAGCATGGCCTCGCCTGCTCAACTGCCCTGCGCCTGCACAAAGCGCAGCTGTGCAAATGTGCACTGCGCCAAACCCCTCTCCGATTATAGGTGTGAGATATGTATTATGCAGCACACATATACACATAAGAACATACTAGACATAAACACTATATATGTATATGTGCACTTTATACATACAGATATACACATGCAAGCTGGAACATGACTCCAGTTGAAAAACATTAATCATATCAAAGGTAATCAATGAAAGAAATACAAATCTATCTATTTCATCCAATAAAAAGGTGGAACTATGTCAGACCTCATCATCACATCAACATCCAGCACATCCAATATGACATACAAGACAAAAACATGATTCCACATTTTGATTGGCTACTAGAGATCATTACTGATATCAAGTATATATGGTTGACCAGTTTGACCGCTTTGTTTTGGCTAGTTAGTCAGTAGGCAGCTTGCAATGTGACAAAACAAATTGAAATGTGTGCGAAACGGCAACAATTGCAAAACAAAGCCACCTTTCCCATAGCTTAAAGACACCGTAGGTAGCTAAATAAAATAAACAGTGACATTGACAAGATGTTGAAGACAGATGTTGAACCCAAGTAAAACCAGAAAACGTCTGGTTTGCATAAGATGGGAGTAAGCACAACTTTTCCCTCTCACTGTGCAACTCTCCATCCATCCATTCATCCATTCATCATACCCTGCCCTCCATTCATCCATCCATCCATTCATCATACCCTGCCCTCCATTCATCCATCCATCCATTCATCATACCCTGCCCTCCATTCATCCATCCATCCATCCATCCATTCATCCATTCATCATACCCTGCCCTCCATCCATCCATTCATCCATTCATCATACCCTGCCCTCCATTCATCCATCCATCCATTCATCCATTCATCCATTCATCATACCCTGCCCTCCATTCATCCATCCATTCATCCATTCATCATACCCTGCCCTCCATTCATCCATCCATTCATCCATCCATCATACCCTGCCCTCCATTCATCCATTCATCATACCCTGCCCTCCATTCATCCATTCATCATACCCTGCCCTCCATTCATCCATTCATCATACCCTGCCTTCCATTCATCCATCCATCCATTCATCCATTCATCATACCCTGCCCTCCATTCATCCATTCATCATACCCTGCCCTCCATTCATCCATTCATCATACCCTGCCCTCCATTCATCCATCCATCATACCCTGCCCTCCATTCATCCATTCATCATACCCTGCCCTCCATTCATCCATTCATCATACCCTGCCCTCCATTCATCCATTCATCATACCCTGCCCTCCATTCATCCATTCATCATACCCTGCCTTCCATTCATCCATCCATCCATTCATCCATTCATCATACCCTGCCCTCCATTCATCCATCCATTCCTCCATCGCTCTCCGTGTGGAAATGCTCCACTGCCCCACTCTACTTCGGGACAGTGGAGCATTTCCACAGCCTTGGCCAGGAGAGCTTCGACGGCGTCACAGACACGCATACACACACGCATATACACACGCATACACACACTCATACACACACGCATACACACACTCACGTACGTGCGTGCACGCGCACAGCTTCCACGGCGTCACAGACACTCATACACACACTCATACACACACGCATACACACACGCATACACTCACATACACTCACAGACACACATGCACGCACGCATACACACACACATACACTCACATACACTCACAGAGACACATGCACGCACACACACACACGCATACACTCACAGACACACATGCACGCACGTACGCATACACACACGCATACACTCACATACACATACGTGCGTGCACGCGCACGCATACACACGCATACACTCTCACACACACACACACACACACACAGTTCCACAAGCTTTCCAGATACACACACAGAAACTTGACCAGCCAAACAATTAGTCACAGGCATACCTTATATAAAGACCAGATATGTTCATGGAGAAAGGCAAAGTCTTGACTATGGAAAAGGTATCTTTCACAGCCACATTTGCCTGTGCACACACGGACGCACGCACACACACACACACACACACACACACACACACACACACACACACACACACGGACGCACGCACGCACACACACACACACACACACACACACACACACACACACACACACACACACACACACGGACGCACACACGGACGCACGCACGCGCACACACACACACACACACACACACACACACACACACACACACACACACATAGACAATGAAGGTTAGTGGTCATGGACATTGTTGAGGTAATGGCTACTGCTTACGCCACTGTGGTTACCTCATCCAGTCTGTTTCTATTCCTGTCTGCTTTGAATATGATGACTCTTTAGAGCAGAACTGTGTGTGTGTGTGTGTGTGTGTGTGTGTGTGTGTGTGTGTGTGTGTGTGTGCGCTCTGTGCTCACACACGTGTTTGCACACAATGTGTGTTTGTGTGCGTATGTTGTCCCCCAGCTCCTACGTGTCTTGTCTATCCATTAATGCTGATAAGTGGTCAATTACAGCAGCTGTCTTTCAAAAGCCGATGTAAGATAAACACACACACGGTGACAGACAGACCTCTGCTTTGCATACTGTAGTCTTTTAGGATATCGACTTTGGAATTTGAATAGGAGTCGTACCAACGGTGGACGGTGAGATCAGGCAGGCAGGGTCTTCCACTAATGTCCATAACGCTTATTTGAATGTGTACAGTAAAAAGGCAGACAGTATGCTGTATCTGCCTGGGAGCGTTGGATGTGTTTGTGTATGTGTCTACACACCATAGTCAGACCAGCGCTTTTCAAAGTGTGAGGCCACCTTCAGTGCAGGCCCGACGTGACGCGGAAAAGGCTGAGAGAAAAAAATGCACAGCCAACTTAAGTTGGCCATGCTGGCTGCACAATGTGTGCGCAGCTTCCACCGCACGAATCAGCCGGAGGCGGAGTGCCCACAGCCTGGCTGCCCACAGCCTGGCTGCCTCTGTTCAGGTGAGCTCAGGCTGTCAGAGGAGAAACCAGGGAGAAGGAAATCGTGATTTTTTTAAATGTGTGTTTCACAAATCAGATCGCAGCAGTTCTTTGTATGTACACATCAAACACATATATGCTCATGTTTTGTATCTGTTGGGGAGCTATTTCGGACAAATTCTACAAGATTGATGGGGCTGGAGAACTGTCTGTCTGTCTGTCTGCGCTGGCCAGCCTGGCTGCAGACACAGTCCATATGGGTGGAACATGCAGAGAACGCAACATATACACTTGATACACTGCACGAGGCGGGTATCCTGCTAGTTATAATAAAGATGTGTTAAAAAATGATTAAAAGTGCTTTCCGAGTGGATAAAGATGTTTAAAATGTTTAAAATAAGATATTTGAAAAAAGAAGGATAAAGAAGTTTTTAAAATCTTAAAGAATAGGATAAAGATGTTTACAATATTTATGGAACTCGTTGTTATGCCCGAGTGGAGTATAGAACAATAACAGTGATGGCAATAATAATTGGGGAAGGGGGGAGAATTGGGGGCGCAGCTGTCTATATGTTCTCTGAGGGGAGGAACCCCTGCCATAGACAGCTGTCTATATGTTCTCTGAGGGGAGGAACCCCTGCCATAGACAGCTGTCTATATGTTCTCTGAGGGGAGGAACCCCTGCCATAGACAGCTGTCTATATGTTCTCTGAGGGGAGGAACCCCTGCCATAGACAGCTGTCTATATGTTCTCTGAGCGGAGGAACCCCTGCCATAGACAGCTGTCTATATGTTCTCTGAGGGGAGGAACCCCTGGCTGCCATAGACAGCTGTCTATATGTTCTCTGAGGGGAGGAACCCCTGGCTGCCATAGACAGCTGTCTATATGTTCTCTGAGGGGAGGAACCCCTGCCATAGACAGCTGTCTATATGTTCTCTGAGGGGAGGAACCCCTGGCTGCCATAGACAGCTGTCTATATGTTCTCTGAGGGGAGGAACCCCTGGCTGCCATAGACAGCTGTCTATATGTTCTCTGAGGGGAGGAACCCCTGCCATAGACAGCTGTCTATATGTTCTCTGAGGGGAGGAACCCCTGCCATAGACAGCTGTCTATATGTTATCTGAGGGGAGGAACACCTGGCTGCCATAGACAGCTGTCTAAATGTTCTCTGAGGGGAGGAACCCCTAACCTGACGCTGCCAGATGGACGGTATAGCTCCACATAGGTTTCACTATTAACCAGTCAATCTGGGTTTGAAGTCACCAGACCCGCTGACGGAGGCGGGCACTTTGTCCAAGCTACTTGGCAGGTGATTGGATGACCCATCTGTCTATCACCGCTGGTGGGTGTTAACTTCAACCAATCAGATCGCGGAAGGTGCCTGTGGATGATCTCCGTGGTATTCATTGATTGAGTCCTCGCGGTCGTAAAGTCACCTTCGAAGCATTTAGTTAGATTATAACGAACTAGTTGTGTGGCTTAGCCTTCCCAAATGTTGAGGGTCGTTTTTTAGAATTTAATACATAGAATTGGGAACGTTACATTCAATTTCATTCACTGCCTGTCACTTCCGCGGCGGCAGCCATGTTGACGAGTGAAAAGAACTACAAAGACCATGTACCCACTACTTGCCCAGACGAGCCAGAGCCCGCCTACGGCTGCCGCTGATTGGTCGAGCCGGCATGGCTCGACCAATCATCTTAACTGCCTGTGCAGGTCCAGACCGTCACGGAGAACCAAATGCAATGTGAGTTCACGTGACGGGCGGTTTACCAGGCTAAGGAACCCCTACCATAGACAGCTGTCTATATGTTCTCTGAGGGGAGGAACACCTGGCTGCCATAGACAGCTGTCTATATGTTCTCTGAGGGGAGGAAGCCCTACCATAGACAGCTGTCTATATGTTCTCTGAGGGGAAGAACCCCTGGCAGCCATAGACAGTAAAAAGAGATGGAAGGAGTCTGTGTGATCTCACATTGGTTTGTGGACTCACGTTTTGAAGCGTTGGGGTTGTCCTACAACCCAGGTTTTACGAGTGAGAACGAGGAATCTCACACTATGCCAAGCTGCTCCCTGCAGTGCACCAACTGGACATTGTCTATTTTCTCAAAATTGACCCCTATAAAAACCATTGCGCCCGAAGGCGTCATTGGCATCTGGCTATGGCGCGGCCACCGGCTCCGCCCCGTGACCACCACGTCACCTCATTTTGCCCAGATCGTCATTCAAAGCGCCCAGTAGCCCACTGTTCCGAAGAAGCAGCGAGGCTAGATGTGTGAGATTCCTCGTTCTCACTCGTAAAACCTGGGTTGTAGGACAACCCCAACGTTTTACTTAGTTTCGAACTTCGGAATTTCACACTATGCCAATTATCCAACCAACCTTGCTGCAAGGATGCACCTCGTGCGACCCTGAGACCCGAGGCAGGCGATGGAGCACATGGCCTCAGCCCATGGCAATCCGTAGGCATAAGAGTGACTTAAGGAACTACCGCCTGGCGGCTGACAACACAGCGTGCGCAAAGGGCGTGCTGGCCACATCAAGGCTATAGAACCTAACAAAGGTGTGGTGGCTAGACCATGAGGCAGCTGCAGACATGTCTTCCACTGACACACCACGCAACAACGCCCAGGATGTCGCGACACCTCGGGTAGAGTGGGCCTTAATACCCTCCGGGGGAGCCTTCCCCACGGCAGAGTAGGCCAAAGCAATGGCCTCCACTATCCAGTGTGACAAGCGCTCCTTGGACAGTGTCCCACCCAGGGCCCGCGGCCCAAGCAAACCAGTTGCTGGTTACAGGTTCGACAAAGGCGCGCAGTCCTCGTCCGCCGCTCGCGTTGGGGTTGATCGTTGATGGAACACAAGGAGACGGGTGTCACTACTGGCTAAAGGTCCTTACACATCTGGAGCGTTTTTTTCGTGCGATTAATTCGCACGTCAATAATATTTTCCGAACCTATATCAGTCAATGCAACCGTGCATACCAACGGCGAAGTTTCGCTGAGCGTTATTGCAGCATTTGTTTTTTCGAACCACGGTCGATTTTTCTGAAATTCGCTTCCGACATGTACACATCTGTGGCTGTGATTGACAGGTGGGTCAAAACTCGCATTGCAATTTCGTGCCGTATATTCGCATCACTCTTGATGTGTAAGGACCTTAAGAGCTAACCGCAAGCTAGTCGAGGGTCAAGAGAACAGACACGTCTGTATGGGCTGCTGGACAAAAGCAAAGTGACGATCTGGGCAAAATGGCGCGGGTGTGACGTGGTGGTCACGAGGCGGGAGGCCGCGCCATAGCCAGATGCGAATGATGCCTTAGGGGCGCAATGGGTGGTTTTATAGGGGTCAATTTTGAGAAAATAAACCAACTGGACATTGTCCAGTTGGTGTGCTGCAGGGAGCAGCTTGACAGAGTGTGAGATTCCGAAGTTCGAAACAAAGTAAAACCTCTAGTTTGGCGTTTTTGGCCGCTGCCATCTTGGTTTTCACGCAGCTCACGCGAGACGGCGTGAGACCGGCGTTTTCCCACATAGCCGAAGCTCCGCCTGCTATTGGTCTGTGATTGGCAAGCTGCAGGATCACTGGACAGGTGGCCTGTCAATCACGCCCAAAACAGCCTTTTCTGTCATTTATTTTACTCTCAACGGGTGATTTATATAAAAGTTTCACCCCCCATACAGGTAGCTAGAGAGAGACCAAAAGCTTTTTTGAAGCAGCCTGTAAACATGTTTCTTTACGGTGTAAAGAGGGGCATTTTAACATGGGGGTGACAGGCGATTGACCATTAGAGGAATTGTATTTTAGCTACTCCTGCATTGGCATCAATGCGGAAGTAGAAAGTTGCCTCTTCCTCGGTCTCTGTGTGTGTGTGTGTGTGTGTGTGTGTGCGTGTGCGTGTGTGTGCGTGTGCATGTGTGTGTGTGCGTGTGCGTGTGCGTGTGTGTGTGTGTGTGCATGTGCGTGTGTGTGTGCGTGCGTGCGTGCATGCATGCGTGCATATACAGGGACGCTGCTCCCCCTGCCCTGCTTGGCGTGGAAAGGCGGCTGGTCGGAGCAGTTCTGTAGCTGTGTTTCCACAGTGGAAGCCTGTTCCTGGAGAGGAGCTGAAGTGGAAGTTCCCCCTCATGGAGCGAAGGAACATGGAGAGGGAAAGACAGAGCAGAGGAAGGAGTGAGCTGGGGACTTCAAGAAAGGGCAACAACGAGGGGAGAATGAACCCAGAAACACCAAGAGCAAAGAATCAGGATAAGGAAGAGTGTAATGATCAGATACAGTGATGGGTGAAGGCGTATGGTGTGTGTGTGTGCGTGTGTGTGTGCGTGTGTGTGTGTGTGTGTCGGGGGGGGGAAGAGGGTCATTGACCTTGGCTGTGGAGGCCAGTTTTGCTGCTGACCTGAGTCTAGTCTGGTGGCTGTGTGTGTGTGTGTGTGTGTGTGTGTGTGTGTGTGTGTGTGTGTGTGTGTGTGTGTGTGTGTGTGTGTGTGTGTGTGTGTGTGTGTGTGTCGGGGGGGGAGGGGGTCATTGACCTTGGCTGTGGAGGCCAGTTTTGCTGCTGACCTGAGTCTAGTCTGGTGGCTGTGTGTGTGTGTGTGTGTGTGTGTGTGTGTGTGTGTGTGTGTGTGTGTGTGTGTGTGTGCGTGCGTGTGCGTGTGCGTGTGCACAGGTGCACTTCTCAAATGACTCCTTGGCCAGACTGTATTGAATGAATGGTCTTCAGCATCTCAAAGTAGGACCTCGACCAGCCAAGGCCAGGCTTCAAACAAAGTTATTTATCTCACAAACACACAACTTTCCACAAACATTACACAGCATTACTGACCAAACATTTAGATAACAGAACCCGCTCGTCTCTAACAGAGTTACGTAGGTGAATCACATCCGGTGAGTAAGCAGATCATTCAACTCAGAGGGAGGGAGAGAAGGATGGAGGGGAGCTGCGCTCTCTGTCCAGCCCTACTGACAGAGCTGAAGTCGGTCCGATGGCCACTGCTGCTGCCACCACAGGATCGATAACACTGGGCCATTAGATCACAGTCACACGGTCCTTCTGGTGTCCGGCTAACTGGCTAACTGGCTAGCATGAGTCTGTTGTTATGCCTAAATGAGTCATTCTTATCTTGTTATCTTCCGGTGTGTCAACAATGCAGACATCCAAATATTTAAAAGCCAAAATAACTGTAAGAACTGTAAGTCTGCCACACACTCAAACATGTTTCAATTAATGTAATGTACCTTTATTTTCAGAAGTGATTAGTAGTGCTCCACGTTTTATTGTATTTTTGGCCCCGGTGCTGGTAATGCACCAGGGGCCTTATGTTCCCGCATGTCGCCAAGACTAATTATGCACCGTTTTAGGCGACTAAATGGCGGCCGGCCACTAGAGGGCGCCGCTGCCCCACTAAGATTTGCCGTCATACCTTCCTCACGGTATCAGCCGTTTCCCCAAAACAACGTGCCCAAGTCGCTTTGCAGAATGCAGCTTACGCGGCCCCTCCCCCTTGCTGCATGCCAAACGCACAGTAGAGAGGAGCTGTGAGGAGCTGTCCCTGTGTGTTTACAATCATGTGTGTGATAAAGCAGGAGAACGCAAGGACCCCCCTGAACTTTCCCCCATCTAAAAACGTCGGCTGTATGGGAATATTTCGGCGTTTGTAAAAATACAGATGGCCATAGCCTCAACGCAAGACTCATCCGAATGACTGATGAGTCTCGCGTTGAGCCTAGGATGGCCAGGGCTTAGATCTGCGTGAGCACGACCCGTCGTAATTTGTCAAATTCAAGGTACATTAAAACGTTGTCTTGCTTCAACATACATCGCATCGCATAAACCATTTCCACCCACAGGTTTGAGGAGTAGCTAACATAAACGTCAGATAAATACTCTCTATAGGCTAACGTTACCTACTGAGGCAGCTAACATGGCTAATTAGCTAGCTAACGCGGTCCATCGATATACAGTCTGGTAGACAGATAAAGCAGTGTGTTCCTTCTGTTTTACACAATGTTAGCCAGCCTGCCTGGTCTCTTCTCTGTATATCCTTACAACAGCTAAGAGAGGAGCTTGTGAAGATTGAACGAACATCCCCCACAGTCAAAGCACTTCCCTGAGATATCTATATAAAAACGTTTATTGCTTTAATACCAAAAATAAAACCTCCAGTGTCTGTAAGCTAACGCTAACGCGTTAGCGATTAGCTATTGGCTGGTTGTTGTGTACACTTGTGTAGGCCCCATGTTATGGTTAGACCCGGGAGTTGACATTATAAAACACATTTCCTGGCATATGCAGGTAGTTGGAAAACCTGGTAAGTTCTGAAAATATGTGTCTATTATTGTGTTATTCCAGCTATCGTTATCGGTTGTTAGGTTAGAGTACGGTAATATGAAGCCGACAAAAACCGGCAAAACAGACAAGCGGTTAATGCTAGTCTGCTTCCATTAAAACCATTGTGTATTAAAATAAACGATAACGTAGCTGGAGTAACTAATAAAACACATTATTTTCTGAACTTACTTAAGTCCCCAACCAACTTTGCGCAGCTTTCTCAAAACAATGTCCTTTTTATTGCGGTCCATCGATATACAGTCTGGTAGACAGATCAAGCAGTGTCTTCCTTTTGTTTTACCAAGCAGTGTCTTCTCTACGCGCGTTGCGTGATTTCTAACCCCACATAGGATAAGCAATAACCACGCCCTGTGGCGCCGGGATTGGCCAGGAGCAACACTGGAGGGCACGCAGCCCAGCGATTTCATGAACCAACTGAATAGCTCTTGAGAACGGACAGCGATTTCACCTACCTTCCTTAGCATAGTAATAATAATAATAAGCATAATAATTGTAATCTACACAATGTACACAATCTACAAAAACATGCAATAATATAAATGGTGTTGTGTTCACGTTCATAGCTCATATTATATAATGTAGATATCGTTAATTTCAAGCTCAATACAATTCTTACAGAGAAAAGGTACAGCACTGAAAATGTAACAAGCAATAGTTTTTTAAACATCTTTACTTTAAAAGATGAAAACCCCCAGGTGCTTTAGTCCCAAACAGATCTAAAACAGATCTATAAGGTGAAGAGCCTGTAGCCTGTAGATGACGGCTTGAGACTGGCTGCCACAGCTGTCAATCATCCCTTTTTATATGTCAAATAAGTACTTAAAAACAAACTGATCAGAAAAATGACCACTTGCACAGGCATTAGCATGACAATAACTATCTAAAATGATACAACCCACCTTTGGAAAAAATGTGTGACGATACCATGCACCGGGGCTATGCCAGGTTTCGACCTGGCCTTGTTTTTATTAGTAGTGCTCCAAGTTGTTTTATTTGCATTATGTCAAATGAATGGCAAATAGCATAAGATCTACATCTGTGTGCTGCTGAACACATTCTGACTGAAGCGCTACCAGAATGCTTCATATATGTTTCACTTTGATTTGGGTCTATACGCAGGGGGCAATTGATGTACCCTGCCTTGTCCCACAACTCCCACGTGTCAGTGGTTATCTATAGCAGTGGTTCCCAACCAGGGGTACGTGTACCCCTAGGGGTACTTGAGCAGCTTGAAGGGGGTACGTGGAAAGATTGGGGATCACAATTTATTTCCAAAATGAAAGAGAAAAAAAAGTATTCCAAGTCATTTCATAGGCCCATTTCTAAAATGCTATGTACGCATGCCCGGTCAGTGTTGGTAAAAAAAAGTAAGACTTTTTCAATCCACCAGAAATATATTATAAAGGGGATTCATTCAAATTATTTCATGTAATAATCAGTCGTGTTAGATACTAAAAGTTTTAATATGAGTTTAATAGAACCAATTTAGAGAATCGTCAACACGCCTGAGTGAGGGGGTACTATTGGCATGGCGAAGCAGCTCAAGGGGTACATAAGCCAGAAAAGGTTGGGAAACACTGATCTATAGCAGTGGTTCTCAAACTTTTTGTGGCTCATATGACCTCTTAAAACGAAGCGATGCCTACTTATGACCCCCTGCTTATGACCCCCATCACAAGCAGCATAATCCAAAAACTGATTTGCCCTCTGAGAGGAGGCGCAGAGGCTGAAAACTACTCAGTATTTCATAAAGAAGAGCAAAGGTCAGAGTTAAAGGACGGCTTTACCGTGGGGAATATTAATATATATCAATCTCACGCCCCTAAGGTTTTAGAATCCGTTGAAATATTTTGAAATTGGAGCTTCACTGCCTGACCTATCAGGCATCTCTCACATTTTTAGGGAAGCCGGATGACGCGTTACGCGTCACCCGGCTTCCCTCCCCGCTTGCGGAACTCGAGGGCCTATGAACTACAAGTCTTGTGAGCCATGGTCCCGCCTCTAGAGGTCCTCCACGCCCCTTCAGAGCTCTCGACGAAAAGCAAAAGGCAGCCATCTTGTTCACCCGCATAGCATACTGTAGCTAGGTTAGCTTTCCATAGCTCCTTGCCAAGAGACCATATCTCTGGAACGGAAGCACCAAAAGACACGGGACTGGCGGCATTGGAAAGCTCGTCAAATTTTACATCTAGTAGTAGGTGAGTTGAAGTAACGAAATCAACGCTGAGCAATGTACCCATTTTTACACATTTTTACAGAAAATAGTTACAACATCAGATGCATGTAACTCCTACGAAAATGCCTTAAAATGCATGAATTTTTTTTTATGAAGACATCTCCCGACATATATACTACCGTTTACATTTGGTGCAATTTGGAGGCAATTTTATTTTCGATTTATTTCTTCTTCTTTGTATCTTTTATTGTCGAAGCCTTCTTCTTCTTCTTCTTCTTTGAGTTTTATGGCGGTTGGCAAACATATATGTGCATTACCGCCACCTACTGGAGTTTGATATCAGCCAAATGCCTGAGGGGTGGGCATGAAAACGAAGGCCACGCGAGCCCAGTGCATTGTGGGAAATGTAGTATTTCGGGTCCCCGCACCCGCCCCTCCCCTCCACCACCCCCTCCACACAGAGTGGATTTCTGGTGATATCTCTGGCGGGAAACAACCAATTTCAAAAATTTCAACGGATTCGAAAACCTTAGGGGCGTGAGATTTAATATATATTCATATTCCCCACGGTAAAGCCGGCCTTTAAGGTCCTTACACATCAAGAGCGATGCGAATATACGGCACGAAACTGCGATGCGAGTTTTGACCCACCTGCCAATCACAGCCACAGATGTGTACACGTCGGAAGCGAATTTCAGAAAAATCTACCGTGGTTCGAAAAACTAAACACGGCAATAACACTCAGCGAAACTTTGCCGTTGGTATGCACGGTTGCATTGACTGATATAGGTTCGGAAAATATTATTGACGTGCGAATTGATCGCACGAAAAAAACGCTCCCGATGTGTAAGGACCTTTACACACAATAATACATTTGTATAGTAGAAATCAGTTTTTTTCCTCAATCCCATAAATAAATCTGCAACCCCCCAAAATTACTGTACCCCCAGCACTGGATCATTATCACGGGCACTCTACAGCACGGTCCAGGCGACATGCAGCACAGCCGGCCTAAACATGGTCGTCCGTCAGAGCCTCGCCCCGCCCTCCCCGTATGACGGCGGGTGGAGCCCCGTCCTATGGGGAGGGGGCGCCGTCGGCTGACGGGGGCTGCTCAAAAATGTGACTCAGTGCCGACGATACGTGCGTGACGTCAGCTGCAGGAGAGTTGTGACTGACCGTTGCCTTGGCTCATCGTCGTAAAGTCGCCTTTCAAAGCATGACGTTAGATTATAACGAACTAGTTGTGTGGCTTAGCCTTCCCAAATGTTGAGGGTCGTTTTTTAGAATTTAATACATAGAATTGGGAACATTACATTCAATTTCATTCAGACTGCCTGGCCCACAATCTCCGCCATTTTCACACGGAGCTTCCACAGGAGGAGGGAGGGTGGGAGGAGGGAGGGCGTAGTGGCGTCCGAGCATGTAGGGCTCGCTGTGCGCCGCCAGACGGCGAGACGGCTCCAATTCGAGGCGGACGGACGACCATGTTTAGGCCTGTAGCCCTCGTTCACACAGGACGCCGAAGCAGCGCTCAACCGAAGCTGTACCTACGCTGCACCCACAAGTTTCATTTCAGCGTCCTTGTTAACAGGCGAAGCCGTTCACACCACGCCTGACGCCGTGCCGAAGCCACGCCGAAGCGGTCACTCAGGACTGAAGCCGTGAAGCAGTGAGGCATGAAGTCAATGGGGGTTGTTGTGGGCGGGTTCAAGGCGCGAGAGTAGGCGCTGAGAGAAAGAGAGGAAAAGAGAAGGCGTCTTGTGTGAACAACAAGGCGTATGTTCAGCTTGTGCCTGCTTCAAGCTTCAGTTCTGCTTACGTTCGGCGTCCTGTGTGAATGAGGGCTTACATTAGCAGAGAGAGAAGGCTCACACTGTCTCAGGCTTGGCCCCAAACCCCTCTGTTCTGTTGTGGCTGGAGTTCCAGCAGGCCATCAGCTCTTGTGTAGGGGAGGAAGCTATGTGCTGAAAGCAGAACTGGAAAATTAAGAGTCCTCTAAATCCACCACACCAGCCATGACACCCGCAACTTAGCAGCTTAAAACAACTGTGGGGCAGGGGCATAATGTGTGTGTGTGTGTGTGGGGGGGGGGGGGGCATTGTGGGGGGTGGTGCTTGCTCGGACCACACCTATCTTCCAACTCGGCCTTCATTGTGCTCTCAACTACACACCTGTAAAGTTCGTGACTGCATCTTGTGACGCTATCGCATTGATCAAATCTGTCCACAGACAGACAGACAGACATAAACCTGGCAAAGTACTCAACACCGCTTCTTTGGTCGTTCCAACGACAATAGACGTCTCCAGGACCACATGATGCCATGATGACACACACAACTCACAAGGTGACAACAATAGCAGCCAGTCACTGTCACAGTAACTGCTAATACAGCTGCTAATCACTTCTTTTATGAGCAGCCATGCATTATGAAAACATACTCCCACACAAGCAGCACTTCCAGTCATGGGGAGCGGCATGTGTGAATACCTGGTATGGTAATACCTGGCACTACAGGTATGCAGCGGGGGGGGGGGGGGGGGGGGGCATCACCATAGCCGTGGGAACAGGTTTCAAGTGGGGGGTGCTGTGGGGGTGATGCAATATGTGTGAGTTTGGGGGTGGGTACCCCCCTCAACACACATAAAAAAAGATCTGTATAAAATATTATATATATATAAAATATAAAATATATGCTGTAATGTGTACATTGGTTGTACATATTTTCATGATTATGGTCCTTAAAATATAAGTTGTATACTTTGATGAACGCAGCGGCGTGGCCCAAAATTGGTCAACTGCGCCTCGCGAAGCTGTGCAGCAGCCGAGCTGTGTGTGTGAGCCCGTGTAGCGGGCGAGGCCGGGTGAGTGCACGAGCTGTGTGTGTGAGCCCGTGTAGCGGGCGAGACCTCAAGGGGAAACCAACAAGGGACAGTAGAAATGACCGATGAGGAGGAGGACGGGAAGGAGGAAGAGGACGGGCCATGGTTGGCTAGCTCTGTTTCTAGTAGAATATTATTGTACTAGAAACAGAGCGTGCTCGTCTGTGAAAGGAATAATAATCATGTAAGAAAACATAGACAAAATATAGGGTACAAACACACATACAACAGCAGCTGGGCACTGGCTCATAAGAAAGTCAGATTTACACAATAAACGTAAAAAAAAAAACAGTGACCAGCGAGGCAGTGACACTCTTATTTACTCACAAAGCAGGTGATGATCTGATAGCAAGCATACACAAAGTATTCGCAAAAATTATACAACAGCAGCTATGCACTAGCTGGCCAGATTTACAAAATAAAGCCAGACAAAGCCAGATTTACAAAATATCTTGATGAGAAGAGCATTAACCACTGACAGTTACTATTCAAAATGAACATGGCAAAAAATACAAATGGTCTCTTTGTTATTGTGACAGCAGCTGCATTTTATTCAGTTGAGAAAATTATTGTAGACTGAGGAAAACTGTCAATACTCAAAATGAGCTTAAATGAAAAATAAAAGTAGGCTAAATAAAGTATTTATTAATTAGGCATAATGTTATTAATAATTTGGCCAAACAGGACAAGACTCAAAAAGTACATATGCATGAAACTACTAGCCTACAGTCAGTATGTTTACATGACATTTAAAAAAATCGAATTATTGCGCCTAAAACCGGACTTTTGAAATACATGTAAACATGTTAGCTCGACTGAAATCGAAGTTATAAAAGTCCAACTAACACACCCAGTTAATGCGATTGGGAGTCGATTTACTCCTGCATGTACACAGGGCAGTCGGACTGAACTCGGGACTGGACTGGACGAGGTGATCAGAGCATGCGCTAAAGTTCCCGTCCCAGCCTTTTACCCGGAAGTCAGTTCCCGTCCCAGCCTTTTACCCGGAAGTCGAACAGCGTGTAAAACTGTTATGTTAACGGCCAGGGAGCGATTAGCTAAAGCTAAATGTGAAGTTCTTTGATGTAGTAGCTAAATCTGTGGGTAGAAAAAATATTTTTTCAATGGAATATCTTAGTTTCAACTGCAAGGGGCAGCTTTGTGTTACGTGACCATTTAAGAGACTTGCTGCTACCAGTTGTTAGAATTGGCGGAGCCTACGGTGACTAGGGCTGTGAATCTTCACTGGCCTCACGATTCGATTCGATTACGATTAATCTGTCAACATCACGATGCATCGCGATGCATCTTAAATCGATGCATCACTTTTTCCGCAATACATGATTTATTTTTTCTCACTTTCTTTTTTCTCACTGTGTGGCTACTTTTAAAATAAAAGTGCATTTGGAATTGCATTGTATTATGATCCATAATTAAAATAAACAACTGCATGTACTTACATTCTATTTTATTTGATAAAAAAAAAAAAAAAAAAAAATGTTTTTTTTTTTTTTTAATAATCGATTTTTGATATTTGTTAATCGATGCAGAATCGTGCACGTCCGCATCGCGATGCATCTTATAATCGATTATTTTTGACACCCCTAACGGTGACGCATCTACAAGCTGAAAGAGTGCATATCGCCACCTATCGTAGCGGAGGCAACGATTCCATCAATAAATCGATTTCCCACCCGTGCTTGTATCTACTGGGACAAGGACAGTAGTCCGAGTAAATAGCCTAATTAAGCTATAACCATAGCTCCACTTAACTGTGCATGTAAACGTACTGAATGCGTCAGTCACATTACTTTGCAGAAGAGTTGAAACATGTTCCCATGCTACAGTATACCGGGGAGAACATGATCTGATGAGCTGATCTGTGCAGCTTGGTGATTATAGAGCTCTGGCTCTAATGCTTCCGTAGCATTTTGATATATGATATGATATCATTCCTTTTGGAAGATAAATGTTGGTCTCACATATGAAATCAAACAATTAATATTCACACCAGAAGAGCTCTGTTTTGCTCCGCGCCGGTCACAACTTGCACTGACTGCACGTGGCCGCTCGCGGCCCGTGTCAAAAATAGACCAGACGCGAACCAACTCGCTTAGAAGGTTCTCAACTATCTGGGACCCATTTTTAGCCTACTTTGATGAGGTTAAGAATGACAAGTGACTGAGGTTAGAGGTGACGGATGGCTCGCCGGTCTGATCTTTCATGGACGCCTTGCATGGGATCCCACGCGCAATATCTTTTACAAACACAAGCACCTTATGAGACAGTCCGCATGTCTGGGACGCCCATACAGGCTCTAGGAACGCCCACAATAGATGCTGGGTTAGCCTGGGGGCGGGGTCAGGGTGGGGTAAATTCCCCCGTTCTATCCATTCAGCAAAGTTAGAATTTAGCTGATAGCCCAGCCCAGGCAGACACGATGGGGGATTTAACCACTGCAGTAAACGCACATCTGAGCAGACGTCTTGTGTTCTGCTCTAGAACCCCCAAACATGTAGTTTGGAGCCACGGCACGGGTCTTTTGGTGAGTCAGCCCATGAGATATATCGGCGGTTTTACCCCACTCGCGCGTTTAACATTTTGTGGGCGTTCCCAGACATGCGGACTGTCTCTATGCGGCTGGTAGCACCATGTTGTAATGTTGAATTTTAATGATGTATGTATTTTTGTTTGTTTTGTTTTTCTTTTCTTTCCTGTGTCTGAGTTTGTTTTTCTTGTTTGTGTGTTGTTCTATAAAAACTGAAAATGAAATATTGGAAAAAATAATATATGAAAAAAAAAAAAAGACGCCGCGGAAACTCTCACTGCAGGCTGCGAGATAGGTTGCGCTGCAATGCGATACAACGCAGAAGCGTCTCATCGTGGAAGCGTTGTGGAGGCAGTTTCATTTCGGTGTCCTTGTTAACAGGGGAGACCGATCACACCGGCTGCGGCGCGATGCAACCGGTGTGGCGAGAGTTTGACCTATTTTTGACCTGCCGCAACGGAGAGGTTTCTGGTGTGTCCCAGTCGTAAGGCCCTTTTCACAGGAACCGTTTTGAGGTGGTAAAGCACAAACAAGTGTAACCAATAACATTAATGAGGGCCCTGGCACTTGATGTCATCATACACTTAGTGTATCTGTCAAAACTAAATGTTGACCATTCTTTCACACAGCAGCCACAAACGCTTCTGTTAGATGATGACTGGTATATAGACTCACAGTCACTAACCTGCAAGCAGGTTAACCACACAGCACCATACCTACTGTCATGAAACTGAATTGGAAATTGCGTACAGGGCAAGTTATTTAAAATCATTTATTAAAAAAATAAAAGAACAAATTATTTCAAAGGGAAATGCTAAAGTGCTGAATAGCATAACTAGTTGGGTTTGGCAGACAGAACTGGAATACGATAGACACTTTTCACGGGGGCCATTTTGTGTCGCAAAAAGGCAGGACCAACACAGGTGCAAGGAGAACACTAATGAGGGTTTCCAACATCTTGGGAATTTGGAAACTCTCATTAGTGTTCTGCTTGCACCTGTGTTGCCCCTGCCTTTTCGACACAAAATGGGCACCGTGAAAAGGGTCTATTCAAGTAGGCTTAAACTAGGCTAATAGTTAGCTTGCGGTCTACATCCCCATGTCATAACAGCACAGAAAACACACCTAATCCCAAACCTCCATTTTGGGTGATCATTTCTTATCTGTAGCCTACATATTAAACCCTGGTGGGCTGCTCAAGTAAATGCTTCATATCTGAATAAAAGCGAAGTTTCACCCTCCTCCCTACCTTTAACCATTGTTTTAAAAACATTTAATGAGACCAGTATCCTGTAATTCCAGGTCCTTCTGGAGCTCATTCCATGAGAACTGAAACGCCTTTTTACCATACTCTGTACGAGCCCTTTTCACATTCAATAAAAAAAGGTTTTGTGAGCGTAAAGAGTAATTGTTGTTTCTCTGCTGGACAATGTATGTACACAAATAATTTGGGAGTTGTTTTAATATCGCCTTATAAATAAAAAGATACCAGTGACTCAGCCTACGTAGAGTCAGGCATGGCCAACCCACTTTCTGATAGAGAACACAGTGGTGAGTTAGATTTTTGTAGTTTGTGATAAAACCTTAAAGGGATCCTCCACTTTTTGGGAAGTTTAGCTCATTGGCAAATGAATGAGTGACTATTGAAATGACATCAAATCCACCTCGTTTTATATCACGAGTCACGACCAGACTTTTTGGCGGGTTTTGAAGACTCTGATTTTCCAGTTCTACTTTCAGTACATAGCTTCCTCCCCTACACTCAAGAGCTGTAGCTGCACCCAGAACAGAGGGGCTTGGCGCTCCGTGGGTTCTGCCCAGCCTGAGACAGTGTAGCCCCTCTCTCTCTGTTCAGGCGTCAGGGCCGTTTCTCAATAAGCGTTCTTGTGTGTTCTTGCGTTCTTGTGTCCCTGTGAAACGTCATCAGTCGCAGCCCAAGTACTGTTCCAATACAAAGTTCACATTTCGCCAAGAACGGATGTGTTCTCGACACGCCCACTTTACCGAGGATGCTCTGGTTGGTGACTTGTGTCAACTTGGCAAGGCAGATATCCCAGCATGCATTTCGGCATAAGCAGAGGCAGAACACAGCAGAGAAGACGCCATAAGCTCCTTAAAGTTTTTTACAATTTAAAGTTTTATTTCATCACTAAATTAATTTCTGATGACTTTTGATGCCTACAAGCAGGGTAGTAGGTTTCAATAAGTGCCACTTTACGAACATTTATGGCGAAAAATGGCAAAAAGTTCCAGAGCACAATTGGCTGCATCTACATCAGCTGAGCTTTTTATTTGTGTAGTACTGCAGGCGGCCTCTGCGCTGGTATTGCGCAATACTCTCAAGAACGCATCGTCTCAAACTGCCAACAGCGTCATGTGTGCTTGTGACCTAGCAAGTTCATTCTTCCAAGAACGACTAGCAAGAACGTTCTCCCCAAGAACCCAAGAACAAGAATGCATTCTTGGTATTGAGAAACGGCCCAGGTCTCAGCCTTGCTGCCAATTTGACATGGTGGCCAAAGGGGGTGCTGCGGCCTAAAACTCACCTGCTTTCCAAAAAGCTTTTTCCCCATAAATGGCCATTTTTAAAGACAATCCTATAAACAGAACTCAGAAGATACCGGCCACACAAGATCTGAAAACACTCTTTGAATTACCGTAAAACTTCAAATGTTTTTGTGTTGCGCTCAGACTGAATTCACAGTCGCTTACGGTAATGACGTATGTGTTTTGTGGCGGAAGTCAGTCATCTTGTTGGCAAGACGAGAGATTGTACTTTCTCCCCCGTCAGACAATTTTACGCTTTGTTTCTACATAACCGTCATGTTTCAAGTATGCATACCGTATTGTTTGATGCTACAGACTGTAGGGACGGAGTACGGACGGAGTTAGACTGGAGACGCTGTCTGGTTTCCATAAGGACATGAGATCGGTGCAGAAGTTACCGGTAACATTAGTGTTGGGCATTGTAAAAGTGCATTTCTGTGAGTGGAACAGTGATCATAAATGCAGTATGGATTATACCAGACATGTATTGGAAACATTTGGTAAGTCTGCTTGTTGCACAACACTGTATTGTCTGATAGTGCTGCTTGGTTAGCTTGATTAGCTAACTGCCTGTACCTACCTTCTTGTGTGTACTAAATACTATCATACTGGTTTCAATAAGCAATTTGATACTTTCCAATCTTCGCAGAGCAAGCATTCTGTGCAAAAAGAGGAGCGCCCTGTTCACATTCACACACTCATTCATACCTGGAAGCTGACCAGTACAACCACAGTCTGATCTGCTGGCCACTGATCAGCTCCACTTGAGCAGTTGAGATTAAGGGCCTTGATCAAGGGCACCCCAGTGGTGGTAATGAGGGAGAGCAGCCTTTTCACTTTTCCCAGCCAGATTTATCCTGCCGCGGTCCCGGGGATTGAACCTACGACCTTCGCGGTCACAAGCTCGCTTCTCTAACCATTGGGTCACCACTGCCCTTTGCAACTTTGCTGTCCATTGCATGGTGGCGGGCTGAATACGCAATTTATTTGATGCATAGAGCCGCGTCATAGGCTGAGGGCCAATCACCTGCCAGTGGGCCAAGCTGTGACTTGGATGGTGGTAGAAGTTTGATAAATAACATGTATTTTAGCAGTGCTGCCGAAGCCAACTTGTAGCATCAGTAAGATGCTAAGTGGGTTCTTTGCGTCTGCTGGACACTTTATCACAGGGTTTTTAAAGGGATACAGCACTTTTTTGGAAGTTTAGCTCCACAGGTGCCACACAGGTGAGAGCCTACCGGTAAACGGATGATGCTCTTTTTCCATGCACACTGAAACTTCTAGATAACAGCTGCTTCTCATTTCTTTGATTACCAGTGATGCATTATATAAAAACATTTTTCAGCACCATACTCCCACACAAGCAGTCAGCACTGCCAGTTATGGGGAGTGGCAAGTGTGAATACCTGCACTACAGGTATGCATCATGTCAGGAAGGAAGCCCTTTTTTTTCTTCTCTTGCCAAAGGAAATCTCTCTGACGGAATCTTTGGGAGTGACTCTCACTATGCACCAAGGTTTTCTGGGAAGACAACAATGCCACCCATGGGTGCGTAGGGATTATTGGTAGTAGGTGCCCAGTGCCCACGCAGTGGAGGGGGTAAATGATACCATAATGCATATATTGCTTTCTCATGCCCAGATCATCTCATACCCAGGTTTCACTCGTGAGAGAGACAACTTAAATGTCAAAGTTGAGATGCGGTGAATCCATAGCCGCGGGGACCGACACTCAGTTGCATAACAACAAACGGTGTACTCTCATGCAATCCAGCATTATCCACGGTTGAGATTAAGTCAAGTCAGGTCAAGTCAAGTCAATTTGATTTGTATAGAACATTTTATTCACAGGTCAATTCAATGTGCTTCACATAAGAAGGCAAAACAGTAAACAATAAACAGATCAGGAAATAGAATACACACATACTTGTATATAAAATAACCTTTCAGCCACACATACAAAACGCACGCACGCACGCACGCACGCACGCACGCACGCACACACACACACACACACACACACACACACACACACACACACACACACACACACACACACACACACACACACACACACAATACAGCTTTTTATAACCCCTGTCCTATTCATACAACAGCACTCACAGACTAAAGGTCTGTTTGGAATCGGTCCCTATGACAGAAATAGTGGACTATTTAGTGTGTTGCCATTTTTTTTTTGTCCGAATTCTCAACTGTTAATTTGATTCACTATTTAGTCCACTATAAAATACCCACAATGCACAGCGATTTCCAGTGACCAGCGAATGTACCCTACATTTTCGCCGGTATACCACAATGCAATGCGGTTGTCTTTAGCGAAGGAGAATCAGAAAGTCGTTCGCTCGTGAGCTAACAAGCTTGTGAGCTACTTGACCAGCAAAGCTTGCTATTAGGAGACAGCAGCACCATAGTTGACAAATCCACACATAGTTCACTATGATAAACACTATATGGGGAATAGTGAGTGAGTGAGTGAATGAGTGAACGATTCCGAATGCGGCTTAAGTCTAACAGCAGACGCACTCAAAAGCACACACATGCACGCATGCGCGTGCATGCACACACACACACACACACACACACACACACACACACACACACACACACCCACACACACACACACACACACACACACACACACACAGACACACACACACACACAAACAGAAACACACAGAATGTTTTAGGACTGCTTTTAAGAGATAGAGGCAGTTTGTTCCAGAGAACAGCACCATAGTGACTAAATGCACCTTCGCCTGATTTACATTTACATTTACATTTAGGAGACACGTGCCTGATGAGCTGAGGGATGGGATTGGTTTATAGCCAATGAGTAGGTCGGAAATGTATTTAGGAACTATACCATTTAGGGCAGGGCTATTCAACTAAATTGTTCAGGGGGCCACATTGTCAGAAACCTAAGGGGCCGGGGGCCGGACCCCGAGCCATTATATGTACACTTGACACAACCTGCCACCACATTTTCGCAGCCGTGCTGGAACTATTATTAAATAGGGGTGCCGGGCAGCGTCGAAGAAAATTTGATGTTTTTTGGACTTTTATCCATATTTAGAAGAATATTTATTTTTAAATTAACATTAGGATTATACTGTTGTGATGTCATTATTCAGTATCTTCTCCTTTTCTCACTCACTTTCATGTAACCACCTGCTCTCCCTTGAGTCGTTTTACACTACAACAGACAGCAACACAGGCATAAACACTGAACTTATTATTATTATTATGGAAAACCAGATTATGATGAAAATCAAACACTGTAATGTAACAAACAAGGAAAAATGAAATAAAACAGCTTCTCCCGGGCCAGTCATAGATCTTTGTCCCCCACCCAATTTTTTATTTTTTATTTTTTTTTATATCAAACTCTGGCGGGCCGGATCAAAATTCAAATGGACGGTATCCGGCCCGCGGGCCGCCAGTTGAATAGGCCTGATTTAGGGCCTTGTAAACAAGCAGTAATACTTTGAAATCAATTATATACTGTAGGGAGCCAGTGTTTTTCCTAGTCCCAGTTAGCACTCTGGCTGCAGCATTCTGGAGCCTACCTATATGTACTACTGTCTTTTTGGGAAGTCCTGCAAAAAGGGTCAGAGTGACCCTAGATCCTAGATCATCTGATAGGCAGTGAAAGTTTTGCAAACACGCACCCGCAAAACTCAGCACCGAAACCGACTCATTACCCGCAATTATCTCGAAGTCAAATCCGGACCCGTCCCGACCCGTTAATATAAGTCCCGTGACCTGCCACTGAACAAATAACGTGACTTCAAAATAAATCATAATTACCGTAGCAGCAGTGCCTATTTGCCTAGAATCAATCACCATAAAACCAGAGTGCCTCAGTATGCTGACACTCATGCCCTGAGCTTGAGGTTGCTGTGCAGGAAAAGAATATCATCCACAGTCAAACATGTAGAAACATGAATTCAAATCCTACAGCAATCATAGCAGTGGTGCCAGTGCACCACAGCTGTGAGCAGCAACATAGTTAGTGAGTGAATCTTGGTGATTAAGTATGCTGACATTTAACCTTGAGCCTGTGGTTGCTGTGCAGGAAAAGAATATATCTATCTATTATACACACCAACATTTCTCCCAAACGTCCGACTTGGCCTTCAACAATGTATTGTCCACAATTTGGTATTCACCACTGGCTACGTTTGCCTTTATGGCATCCATTTTTATGTACTAGCTAGCAGCTAGCCTACATCATTGTTGCCTGTCAGATCAGTGACGTCCCATTATTTCACAATAAAAGATAAAAATCCTGGCGGTCGGTTAGGCTTGATGATTTGGATGTTAAACATACTGTGTGTGTGTGTGTGTGTGTGTGTGTGTGTGTGTGTGTGTGTGTGTGTGTGTGTGTGTGTGTGTGTGTGTGTGTGTGTGTGTGTGTGTGTGTGTGTGTGTGTGTGACACAGCCCAGCGAGCAGAAAACATTTTTTCAACGTTGATTTGTAGTTGAAATCTGGGGGAAATTGGGCTTGAATGTCTAAGACCTAATTTCACCCTCTTTTCAACCGGCTAAAATGCGGTTACAACATCGTGTGAAAAAAACACAATTTGGTTCATCATATTGTTAAAACTTTTGTTGTAACTTGAAATAGAGACAATATTGATACTGTGTGAATTGGCATTTGTCCAATTTATTGTGTAACCGAGAGTTGAAATCTGGTCTACACAAACACTACATTTCAACGCATTTTATGTCACATCATCATAAATATGGAACTATATAGGCTATGTACTGCCATCAAAAAGCTTCCAGGACACAACTATGGTTAATACTTTAGCGCAATACTATAAAATAAAATAATGAATTGAGTTCCTGCAGTAACGCACATGCGCAAGTCGCTGTGACTGACTAGACCACACATGGGCAACATACTTCCCGCGGGCCGTATGCGGCCGTATGCGGCGTTGGAATTGCAAATTTTTTTTTTTTTTTTTTACAAAAAAAAATGTGTTCATGTCATTCTGGGCAATACTCTTCTGTTATAGCATTTCAGTCTGGAATATGGAATATCTTTCAATAATATTTATGACTAAAAGGCTAAAAGTAATCTCATGTGTAAGAAATGACTGTTCTACATTGAAGTAGAAATTTAAATAATTAACTTGTTGGTTTTGGATTTATTTAGCTTCAAGAGTGCATTTTTGTTCTTGTGTGACCCTCAACACAGGCTTTGAGAATCCCGGGCCACTTACTGATACTTATGCTTAAATTAACCCACTCATATTCTGGTTTATTTCAAGAAAAACATTTCGGCTAGTGGAAATTCTAATTGCCTGGTAAATTTAAAATCTAGGAGCCATATTGGCAGGTGGTGAAAAAAGTTCATTTCAAGCCCTGCAGGGAGAGCAGGTGGTGACATAGGAGTGAGTGAGGAAAAGGATCAAATATTGGTGGTTAAGACTGAATAATGACATCACAATTGTTAATTTAAAATGAGTTATTCCTCTAAACCTGGCTTCAAATGCCCCAAATTTTTTGCGCTGGCGCCGTTCAGCCCTCAGCAAAATCTGGTAGCGAGGAATTTTTTTTGTGGCCCTCTCTATCATCAAAGTTGCCCATCCACGTTACGGCATGACAATATTTGTTCAGCCCCCGGCAACAATCTGGGTTTCTCATGTGGC
>NC_139623.1:11894055-11906555 GCF_964638095.1 Poromitra crassiceps
TTAGCCTGCTCTGTAAGTGCCATTCCCACTTCTTTCTCTCAACAGACCTGTATAACCATGCTGGAGATTTGCATGTAGTACTGCTCGTGTTTCTCTCATGTCAACATGCACAACAGGAGCGTATCAGCCTGTCCTGAGGCCTCTCAGATCTGTGTGTAGCTGACATGACTGATGGATTCCTTTCAGCATTCCAAACCCCACAATATGTGTGCATACAAATCTTGCCCATTTAGCCACTGATCTACCAGTGCTGCAATACCTCTTCAAACATGGAAGTAGTTTTACACACCTCTTGGGTTGAATACCTTCTGCTGAGTTCAGCGCAGATGACGATCGCTCCACGTCAACACATAACTGCAGAGAAGTTAATGATGGGGAATATCTGCCATCACCCAGGCCTGAAGAGGGGAAGATCATTTTGCAACAAAACAAAATAATAGTTATTACAAACGAGTCAAGCCGGTTCCACTGATAAGCAAGTACACCGCTTTAAAATCAGCCAGCCTGACATGACGGTACAGTTTTACAGATAAATAAATCTCGCCTAAACCTAAACGTAACCATGGAATCATATCAGGTTAGGATGGCGTCTTCCATCATGTAAATATTGGTCAGAATTCAATTTTAAATGTTAGATTCTCTATGTATCTGTGGCTTGAGACCATACAACAACAGGGGTCCCTACTGGGGGGCATCAGTGAAATAATGAGCCACTTAAGAAGGTATGTTCTAGCTGACGCTGTCATGTGTTGGAGCCTGTCTGACACACACCTGCCACTCAGGCCAGTTTGTGTGCATGATGTTCTGTTCATGGAAGGCTTAAAGAACAGCTTCTGTACAAGCGCTCCGGGGGGAGATCTCTCTCTCTGAACTGAGCTGAACTAAAGACAGATCATACTAACCACTACACCGCATCACCATCAGCCCAACTCTGATGACTACACGTCCTACACAAGATGCTGAGGACGTAAACAGCAAATGTGCAACAAATCTCTGTCTCAAAATGTTAGTGACATCCCGTTGATATTGAGTTGCAGCCCCTTTTGCACAATCCACATCTCGACTGTCTCAAAGCTTCAAAATCTCCTCCTTTGTGAGATTTAATGAGGGAAATCTATAAGGGATCATGGCTTTTTGCCTGGTTAGAGATTTAAGGGAAATCAATGTGGCTTTTACCTGTATCCACCTGACTGGTGGTGTACTTCGTGACAAAAGTAAGCCTCCCTAACATTTTGTACACTCAAGTGTACATTCACATAATTCCCACAGATCAACATCTCAAACACACTAAACACACGGGTACACAAAAACACACACACACAGGAAGTTGTGTGCGCAGTGCACAGCATTATACCCTTCAATGGGTTTACACATTGTGGTGAACCATGCTGTTAACTTTTATCGCAGGGTCATAATAAAAAGGTGTGATGATAATAAGAGGTGCAATGGCAAATGTGTGTGATAAATCTGCCATCAAAACAGCGAGGGGGAAAGTCCCTGCAGATCACGCACGCGCCGCGCGGCGTGACCCCGCTCACGCACGCGAGCGCGCGCTCGGAAATGTACAAAAAAACACACTGGGTAACATCATATGAAGACCCCCAATCCCCTCCGTGATACACATCTCCTGTGGCACGGCTCATGGAAACACTTCTCTGCACTCCTTTCTCCTGTCTTTGGGCACTGGTGTGATAAGGCAGTGATGGCTTGTATTACTTCACTCGGGTACTCCCGGGGGGGAATCCCCCTGGTGTGGCTGTGTGTGTGTGTGTGTGTGTGTGTGTGTGTGTGTGCGTGTGCGTGTGTGCGTGTGTGTGTCCACAGAAAGGGAAGAATACCACCATTGAGCACCCTGCCACTGCGCCAGCGACCCTCTCCCCCGCACGCCCACCCCTTCCCGTCCTCCCGCGCACTCTGACGTGCAGTTGGAGCAGATTTGGTGACACACAGATAAAAGCCTTCCTCTGTTTCTCTCTTTCTCTTCGTGCCTCTTTCCTCCAGTGTCACCAGAGAGTGCCGCTGCCTTGGCCGTAGACATAGAGAGCGCATTCAAACTGACACAATCACTTTTCACTTCTGCTTTTGTGATAGAGTTCGTTCAGTGTGCTCTGTTCTGGTGCAATATGCCCACCGCACGGTCCCGGGGCTCTGCTACAGGAGGCAGACAAGATGGCACAGGCTATTATATACTGCAAGGTATGCCTTATATAGTGCAAATGTACTCAGGAGTAAGCGATGGGCCTGCAAACGCAATTGATATTATAAAGGCCTGAACCCCCGCCCCGCCATAAATCTGACAACACTGACACCTCTGTAAAGGTTTAACAGATCCATACAGAGACTACAGACACTCAACCTGTCAGCACAATTCTTTACAGCCAGATAATCTGTGTCAGGAAGATATAAGATAAGAATAAGAATGAGAACAAGGAAGGGGGGGGGGGGGGGGGGGGTCGAAATCAGAACAAGAATGGGTTGAATTGTACCTGTAAAAGTACATTTCACAAACGCAGTGAACTGCTACGGAGGTAACACAGGGACAAACCTAAGTCGCCTGGCAAAAGCGAGGGGAGGAACGGGGTTGGTAGGGGAAGTAAGAGAA
Organism: Poromitra crassiceps; assembly: GCF_964638095.1. Lineage (NCBI taxonomy): Eukaryota > Metazoa > Chordata > Actinopteri > Beryciformes > Melamphaidae > Poromitra > Poromitra crassiceps. Next base: position 11,896,658 of record NC_139623.1, read on the forward strand.
GAAAAACAAGCCTCCTAATTCCTTAAAAGCCGATGTGAAGGTGAGCTGAGGTGAGTTCTGAGAAGGGCGTCGACCGTGTCAAGCTTGTAAAGACAGAGCTTGAAAAGGGAAAGCGAGCGTGCACTCGAACCTATGCAATTTGCCTATAGGCACACACACATACTGTACTGTAGGAGCTGAGGACGCTGTAATCACTTCACCTTAATGAACCTAGAGGGGGAATCATGTTAGGCATGGGAATAAAACCCATGCTAGATTGTTATTTATTGACTTTTCCTCAGCCTTTAACACAGGAGTGGGCCATTTCTTTTCCCAGAGGGCCATAGTGTCACATAATAAAGTAAGTGAAGGGCCACACATTGGACAAACATACATGCCAAGGGAGTCTCCCTATTTTTAACCCTCTCCGCCGCTGTTATTGGTATTTTCTCGTTAATCTCCTGATATAATAGTGATACAGATCCAATGGCTGTAGCAGATGGGATTTACTAACATAATTCTGCATTTTACGAGTTTTTGGGGGTTGTTTTGTTTTTCTTTGAGGACGTTGGGGGGCTGGATTGAGATAGTTCAGGGGGGCGCAGGGCCCATGTATGCTTTAACACCATCCAACCCCACGTGACAGAGCATTTTGACTTGAGTCACAAACGGGTGGGTTGGATACTGGACTTTTGGACAAACAGAACACAAAGAGTGAAAGTAAACGGGAGTTTCATCAGATTCATGATGTTCTTCTACTGGCTCACCCCAGGGCTGTGTTCTGTTCTTCACCCTTCCTTTAGATTCTGTATACACACATGTGTACAGAAAGTAAGCATGAGAACAGGCCCATATTGAAATGTGCAGATGCTATAGTCAGTGTGAGTCTGCTACACTATAATGTGTTCATGCCATGGCCTTTGATTAGTTTGATTAGTTTGTCACGTCGTGTGATCAATCTTTCTTGGAGCTAAACCGATCCAAAACAAAGGATAGAGGGCATGTATGCCAGTTATGCTGCTGAAAAATGATACAAATGGTAGAATGGCAACAGTTTGGTCTCAAATGTGGAAATTTTGACCAGCATTCTTCACACACCACCCCCAAAGTCCTATATATTGGTTAAAAGCTGAAAAAAAGTGTTTTGGGGCGTAAGTTACACTTTAACTTTGGATTGCTGGAATCTCCCGTCTGCACAACACACTTACCCTTGGGTACTAATAAAGAAACCTTGACCTTGACCTTGAGAGGCTGTACTTTCCTGATGGGAGTCAGGAGGTGTGTTCTTTTAAGCATGGGGAAGCAGAACTAACAGTCTGCAGCGTAGCAGCAAGTCCATACTCAGGCCCGGGTTCTACGTGGGTGCAAGAGCATGCGTCGCACCTTCAGTTTAATATTTTGCGCCCGTAGTTGAAATTTGAATAATAGGCTCGTCCACTGGCGATATTACGGTCTTTCAGAGGCTGTAGCGGGCTCATTTTAGAAGCTAGAGTGAAGATACTTTCATTCATATGAATCATAAATGGTAAATGGCCTGCATTTAATGCTTCTATCCAAAGCAGTTTACAATGAGTAGGTACATTCACACAGACATTCATACACCAATGGTGGCAAGCTAGCACACAGGGTGCTGACACAGCCATCGGGAGCAATTTGGGGTTCAGTATCTTGCCCAAGGACACTTCAACATGCGGACGGGAGGAGGCGGGTATCGAACCACCGACCTCTTTTATCCAAAGCAATTACCTCCTGAGCCACAGCCGCCCATCATAAGTATCATATGAAAGTGATAGACCTAAGGCATCCCATCTGTTCATCGGGGACCACACATGGGACCCGTAACACCTACAACTTTTCATTGCTGTTGCCAGCTGTCTCTAGTACGCACCTATACTGCTGGAAGAACAGAGCCAACATGTAGAAACTAATATGTTGGCTATTAAAGGTCTAAATCATTTTCAAGGATTAAGAATTATGTATCAATGTACCATAAATGTGTGTGTGTGTGTGTGTGTGTGTGTGTGTGTGTGTGTGTGTGTGTGTGTGTGTGTGTGTGTGCGTGCGTGCGTGCGTGCGTGCGTGCGTGCGTGTGCTCAATGAACTAACAGCCTTCTATTAAAGGAACACCGTTATAATCTCTAATCACTTCCAAGTCTGCTGGAATTTGTCTGGTGGAAAAAAAGGAGTGGGTTAATCTGGATTACCTGTGAGAGGCCCCCGTCACGTCACAACTGTGAGTTCACAGCAGAGGCAGGTGACACCTTGACTGGCTTGGAAGGGGGAGAGAGAGAGATGGAGAGAGAGAGTGGGAGGGAGGGAGGGAGGGAGGGAGGGAGAAAAAGATGATGAGTTTCCCCCAGATGACCCAGGCATTGCTTTAAATTATTGACAAGGAACATTAACAACAAAGTTATTGACACCCAGTAAGGGTTTGTGATCTATGCCTCTGGGATGTTTTGACTTCTGGCACCATCAAGATGCAATGGACCATCGTGTTGTATGTAAACAGAACATCAAGGGTCCCAATCTAGCCCAGGACCTTTATCGCATTTCATCCCCCTGTCTCCTCTCCAGTATGTCCTCCTGTCTGTCTCCACTTTGATCTGTCTAATAAGGCAATGGAATCAGGTCCACTTCCAGTTTATTTGAAATGCTATGATAAGACTGCAACTGTCCTGCAACAGGTTCAGTGGATTTGAATGATATGACTTAAATAACTGTTTATACTTTGTTTATGGCGTTTTCTTGCTGGGATTATCCAGCTAGGGAACAATCAGAGCCTGTACATTATCCAGTCTACTGTCATCCAATCAGATGTCAAATTATAGCCTACTACAAACTACTGAATTAACAACTGTTGACATTAGTAGAGATAGTGTGCACATTTTATGAAAGGGAAAGTTTACAATTAAATTGCAAATTCATCAACACACAAACCAGGTGTTTGCACGGCCCTTGGTAAACTGGCCCCAGGGGCATGTCATGTGACCTGCATGCCCTGCTGCTAATTCAGGCATGGGGGTGATGTAGAGGACTGACCTGGTCCTTATTGTTCACCGAATCACCAATCACACACACCATGCATGCCAGAGCAACTGCAACAGAATCCATGTGTGGAACACACTTAAAAGCACCATGGCATCAGCATGACATGCCAACTTAATGAGAATATTGGATAATTTGGGACTCAGTATTGGGCCAATGTGTGTTTTGGTAAATGAAAATGTTGTGGACAACCAGGGCTTTTTCATAAACAAATGGACGCACACATAAACACGTGGCTTTGAGTGGTTTCAAGCGTTTTGGAGCATATCTGGTTCAGCAGGATTTCAAGGTGCGTACGAGAGGGAATTCCCAGGGCACACAGCAGTCCCTGGTGCCCTATCCATGTCCAACACATGGATATCTGATCGATTTACCATTCGCGCATAAACTGACTGTTCTCATGGATAGGTTAATACCGCATTTTCGCAGCACTTTTCTGAACAGTAAAATGGCTTCACAACATAAATGTCCTGGGCAACAACTTTCTCCGCAGCGGCGTTTTACAGCTTTTTTCCGAGCAGTCCACTACCAGACTAAAGATTCCCTTGTGCGCAGTTGGTGTTGTAGTGCTGCTGCTGCTGCTGCAGTGCGAAGCTCAAGCCATCACATCTACAAACCTGTTATGTTCTGCTTGACGAACCGTGTTTATCTTCGGATCTATAGTCTTTGATTCCCCGCATTTCCAACCTTGTCTCCGGATAAAGAGCCTGTTCGGGCTGCGGAAGGGACACCTAGTACTGGCTGCTGTCAGAAGAATTAACACAAGAATAAACAGCAACACCGGATAGTTTCTCTCTAGGTAGGGCGGCAGTATCAGCTGACTGTAAAACTACACCCTACTCAACTGCTTAACTAACATCAGGGCGCTGTCCTACGTGGTTCATTTTGTTAGCGACAAATGTAGGCTACTGGCTACCTGTTAGATTTCAAATGGTCAGACCCGGGTAGCCTCGCCAGGTTGCCAAATGAAAACGGGGACACGCTTTACGCTAAAAATACCTGTCTACGACTATATTTGGCTTGGCTGGATCACAATCGCATCTCTAAAATAGTCTGACCCGCCCCGGCACAATGAATGGGTTCTCTGCTATCTCACTCTGCCTCGTCGGCCAGTGTGCTAAATTTAGCAACGAGGCTTGCGTCAATCACGAGCCTCAGTGCGTCAAGGCTTCACTCCGCCTCCCAGAGATCATCATTGGTCAAGATGAGAACGCGGCCAACAAATACGCGCCTCCTGATTGGGTGTCGTTGAATTATTGTGGAAGGACATTTTAATTTTGAGCTTGCTGGCCACGCTGGGAGTTACTTGTGAGGATAGCCCTCATATCTTCTGACAATCAAAGCCAGACCCAGTCTGATATACCCTGCTACCTGGCTGCTTACATTCTTCCCTACACCTCTAGGGCAGGGCTCCACTGCGGTGACAGACATAACCTCAATTGATAACATTAAGATAAAGATTAACCTCAATGTTGAGCTAGGTGCCAAATTCAGAAGTTACTATGTAAACTTGATCATTCACAAGGTCCCTAATTTAAGCAAATGAATGTTAGGCTTTCACTTTGTATGTATTTGTTCTGTATTTTATTCCAATACACATAAGGTTATGTACAAATAAAACGTGAGGAAAAAATACTAGCTATGTTTTATTTAGACAGTAGAACAAGTGTAAGAGCCTGGGGTATAAAAAAAAAGGGGCAGGGGGGCAGGGTAGAATGTAAACAAAATAATGCTTTGGTTGTCTGTTGGTTTTAGTTACAGACATTGTTGGATCATGAGAGAGATCAGATCCCCAGAGTTAGATAAGAAATAGGCTAATTAGCATGTCTTATTTTTCCTCTAATGATATCATTTTAAAAGAGGCATTCTTCCATGTGAAGTAGCACCTTGCTCCAACTACAGCATGTCTCCCCGAACAGCTGACAGCCATCAGTGTCTTGCTCAAGGACACATCAGCAGGACAGATTATTGCTGATACAGGGATTTGAACCCTCAAAAAGTAGGAAGATGGTTTCTCTAACCCAGGTTCTGGTTCTCAAAGTGGTCCTTGGGGGGGTTCCAGAGGATCCCAGCAAATCCCAGCATATTCCATCAAAGGCTAACAGGCTAACACAGTGATTCTCAAACTTTCTCACGTCAAGGACCCCTAAACTGACACAAATTAGACCACAGAGCCACATTTGATAAGATGTTGTCCCAGGATCCCCCATCTGATAAGATGGTAGTTTTTGTGACAACCCTCCCACTCTCCTGGCACTGTCTTGCAGGAGCCTGGTGTTGGGGCTGATTGGGTGCACCAAACCTATGACCAAAATAGTCATACATTCTGTCATTGTGTTATGGTTGGAATTCTAGTATTCTAGTTTTGCAGGGGACCCCTGGAACCTCCTCAAGGACCCAGAACAATGGGCTGACACAATGACAGAATGGGTATGACTGTTTTGGTCATGGGTTTAATATATTTTCTGTAAGAAAACATCTAAAATTTAAAATCATAGGACCCTGGGACAAAATCTTATCAAATGGGGGTCAGCGGTCTAATTTTTGTTGGTTTAGGGGTCCTTGATGTGAAAAAGTTTGAGAAGTTGAACCACAATGATTCTAACGACTATAGTGTCCAATTTATTTGGAAAAGAGAAGCAACTTAACTGATAAAGGCTCCTGTTTGTAATGATTACACACAGCTCACATCTCAAAGGGAACATTTGTGCTATAAATGCTCCAGACTTCAGTTTTTATTTTATTTTTTAGGGACACAAGCCTCCAAAATAGATTTCTGACAATTCTTGTGTGATCTTTCCATTTATTAATGATGAATAGGTTACAAGATCAAAGGCGAATGCCCATACTTGCCATACCCAACTGCCCGTTGGATCTTCCTAGCGTTTATCTCTTGCAACCAATAGACTAACTTGCTCTCTGGCTCGCTCTCTCTCTCCCTCTCTCTCTCTCTCTCTCTCTCTCTCTCTCTGGCAGGGCGCGCGGGGCTTATGTGTCTGGTACTGTACGGAGAGAGGGGAGCTCTACAGTGAGTGACGTCACCTCTCCCATGGCGTCACATTGACGTAGCGCATACCAGCCGCTCTATGTGGAGGCAGAGCCATGCACATAAATGCTCTATTAGACTTTCTCCCTCAGACCGCGCACATAAACAAACCCGCGTTACAACTTTCACATCTGAAAGCACCATCACCACTGACACACTCCACTGACCGGATCGGACGCAGACACACACTCTCCTCTCGGGAGTTTTTATTTTTCTACTTTGTGAAGTTTTTGACGAGTAAGAAGGAAACGAAGAAAAAAAGAAAAGACACTTTTGCCGCCGATGCATCCTCTGCCTCTTCAATATTAACTGTTTTTTCTACAATTACTGTGACTCTTGGTGATTCATCTGGATATGAATAGGATACTTATGCGAGGTTATTATCACATGTAAAGACGGAACCGCTACAGCAAACCAGTAAGTAAATTGGACTGTGACATCTGCGAATGAATGAGTTTCTCAGATAGGCTATTGTGCCTATCGCAGTTTTAGATGATCACACACACTATAACACTTAGGTATAAGCATGCCGTGTTCAGTAATAGGCTATTATAGGTCTATGACATGTTCTGTCATTTTGAAAATGTATTCCGAACTAATCTGTGTGCTCTCCAACTTTCTGTGAAGAACCTGTTGATATGGCAAGCCTGGCTGGAGAGCCGGTCTATATTGTGCGTGTGTGTGTGTGGTGTGTCGCCTAGGGCAGATGAGGCATGGGTTTGATATTAATTTGCTCTGGGAAGGTATCATAATCTGGTTGTCATGGAAATGGTTTGCCTCTCACTCATACAATATAGCCTACAGTATAGCGGAGTCAGAGACGCACTAATGGTCTGCGCTATAGAGTCCTATTCAGACAGGAGCTGTCTGGCCATCAAAGCTTATGTAGGCTAATCATCTTGACATATCAGTTAGGCTTTGGGGGATTTGTCCTATATTGATTTATAATTAAGACATCATATGTCTTGTGTGTGTGTGTGTGTGTGTGTGTGTGTGTGTGTGTGTGTGTGTGTGTGTGTGTGTGTGTGTGTGTGTGTGTGTGTGTGTGTGTGTGTGTGTGTGTGTGTGTGTGTCGGTGGGGGGGGGGGGGCGTCGTCGTGGGTGTGTTTGTATATAGCTAGGCTATGTGACTATTAGCCCATGGGTCCCATTAGACTCAGAGGTAGGCTAGACGAGTTACAAATTAGAATACACTGTCATTATTAGGCTATGTGATGGCCAAGTGAGGTTTTTCCACCTTGTCGTGGGCGTGATGATTCCACATCAAAAGATGATGGTTGTTTTCAGTCTACATCGCCTATATGGCTCAATAGTGTGAGCGGTCGCGCGACTGGTCAACCCAACCGTAAATGTCAGCAGTCACACTGCTAGCACAGTCACACGGCTTCTCATCCCAATTCATTACAGGGAAAAAGGCACATCAAATGTCTCCAGTCCTATATAGCATCTGATGACAATAGCCTACATGTAGGCTACCTATTCTGCAGCTATACAAATGCACCTATACTGTATTCCACATTTTGCGCCTCATGGCCACCATGTTTGTAAAAGATGATTTTGAAGAAACTAAAATCACGTTTTTGAAGTTGAACTTTTTTTCTATTTTTCTTTTTTTCTTTCTTTCTTTCTTTCTTTCTTTCTTTCTTTCTTTCTTTCTTTCTTTCTTTCTTTCTTTCTTTCTTTCTTTCTTTCTTTCTTTCTAGACACGCACACTCTCGGGGCTAATTTACTGTACTTGTATGTCTCTGGCCTCCATTATCTCCCCTTTTCTCTCTGTGTTTGCTGGAAGCCTCGCGCTGTCTGGGGCTACCGGCGCTCCAGGGCGCGTGCTTCACCGCTCTTCTGTCGTTCTCATGGTTACCGGTGCGCGCGGCCCAGAACCCACCGTTCGGCTCGAGGCAAGGGGACCCGTCTGCTCATATAGGCTAGAAAAACACATAGGCTATATAGGCTATCTCGGTTGGCAGAAAATTAATCAAATCTGTGGGTTTTTACATGTGATGTGAATAGCCAAAAGGCATTTTTTTACACTCCATCACAAACAGGTCCAGCAAGTATTTATGAAAGGAGCGTATGATCCGCTTCAAATGTCCCTGTCATTGGACAATTACGCACTTGAGCCATGCATTACGTTTGTGTGGCATCTTCTTAACAAAAAGGGTTCTGTTCGTTCTGGCTTGGATCATACTCTTTTTGATGTTATAGACTAATAGGCGCCAGTTTTTATAGCCTACTAAAGTTATGTTTGCACTGTGTTCAAATGATTCAGTGCCATTTAATAATGGCTGAAATGTGTCATATCAGCCTCAGTAAAATAACTTTTCAATAACCACACTGAATTGTTTATTGAGTTTGTTGTTGTTTTTGGTTGTTGTTTTTTTGTTTTGTTTTTACAAATCAGATTATTCAAATGTTTCCTCTCCAAATTAGCCTGTGCGTTCAGAGCTTGGAGAAAAGCAGCTGGTCGATCAAACGACGAGCTGTCAGTGCGGAGAGAGCGCTTCAGCGCGCTGCAGGTGCCTGTGGTAGACCCTATAGCCTACGGATATTTAGTTATCAGGACTGTGTGGTGAGACTTGTCAATAGACAGTGTAGGGCTAGCCTATATAGCCTATGGCTACTGCGAGATCGGGTGGTCTCAGATTTTAAAACTGTGCTCTTGGAGCGTGTGTGTGCGTGCGTTCGCCGTTCGTGCGTGCGTGTGCGTGCGTGCGTGCGTCCGTGTGTGTGTGTGTGTGTGTGTGTGTGTGTGTGTGTGTGTGTGTGTGTGTGTGTGTGTGTGTGTGTGTGTGTGTGTGTGTGTGTGTGTGTGTGTGTGTGTGTGTGTGTGTGCGTGCGTGTGTGTGTGTGTGTGTGTGTTTGTTTGAGTGTATTTGAGTGTATTTGAGTGTGACAGAGAGGGGGCGCTCTGGGCCTTGAATTGAAATCCTCAGTCCACGGTGCGCTCTGCTGCAGTGAGAGGGAGTTGGAGGCGCAAGGCGCACAGAGTCGTTTGGGTCCGACTTGGAAATCTGGAGTTTGTCCATCTGTCTCTCCCTCTGGATGAACAATGAGCAGGCCAATGCGGTGGTGATCAGAGGCAAGCAAACCGGTGGCCTTGAGCGGCACATGGCACAGACAGCTGTTTTAAAAGTTGTCACCTTTCTAGGTCCGTATTTGTGGATGCAGTTTTGAGTTTAATATCTATAGGCTACATTGCATGTGCTGCTGTTGTAGTTTAACTGATTGAATTTGTGGTAGCCTACAGCGCAATTCAAAAATCGTTTTCTAGTCAAGTGCAGAATGAAACTTATCGCCCACGTGACGTCTTATTCTTATGTCTTGAAATGAACAAAATGCTTAGTTGTGGACGGTCCTTGGTCTTTTCCATGCGCATTCATGGTCAATTTACTGCCAAAACCCGAGTTTACATTTCAAATGCCTCTTATGCTTCTCTGGATTTTCCGTGGATCATTGCAATGATTTACTGATTGCATTATTGGATTATTATGTTATTTATTCTCTGCCGTTTATCCTGACTGACTTTAATGGCTATAGCCTATCAGAAGATGGATTTGTGCAAAAACATTTATCTTCTGTGTAAATTGAAATATGAGCCTATTTTGGGCATATTTGTTGTCTTGAACTGTTCTATTGTTGGCTGCAGGTATGTAATAAAGCGAAGCTTATAGCCTAGGGTACTTTATTTGCAAAATAAATTTTATCGTCTTCAAAAACCTGAGGCTACACTCACATTAGGAGTAGCATCACATTGATTTAAATAGCCGAAGATATCAGTCTCTTATCGAAATAAATAACCTACCTAGGCCTACATTTCATGTTTCCCAA
>NC_139623.1:11911555-11919055 GCF_964638095.1 Poromitra crassiceps
AGTCCTACAAGACCCGGATGTTAACACTTCCTGGTGCGTTCCGGTGGTTAACAAAAGTTTAGGAAACTGCAACCTTTTGTTCATCAAGATCATCTTCACGGATGAGAACCACTTTTATGATTTTTGAAGCGTAAAATGTGATTTTTAAAAGTCGTTCTTTTCAGAAAACGCATCAAAAATCATAAAAGTGGTTTGCATTTGTCGAAATGATCTTGCTGAACACAAAGATGGCGTTTGGATCCAGAGGGATACCACCAGCGTGACGCTAACTTCCTGGTTGGCCTACAAAAAGACCTCCTCCCTGCGGTACTCTCTAACAGTAGATATTATATATTCAGGGTGTGATGCCCCGCCCCTCCAACCTGTGTGTGCTGTGTCTTCCCGGCAGACATGCCCTGTGTGCAGGCTTACGGGCCCGCCCCCCCAGGCTCCGCCTACTCCGGCCAGTCCTTCAGCTACCAGGGCGACAGCTACAGCTCTGACCTCATGACCCCAGACTACAGCAAGCTGGACCTGGGCGGGGGGGAGATCTCTGCTGCAGCCGCCACCACCTCGCTCCCCAGCTTCAACGTGTTTGTGGAGGGCAGCTACGAGCCCAAGTCCTCCTGCCTGTACCAGATGCCCGCTCACCGGCCCACCATCAAGAAGGAAGAGGAGAGCTACCCCACCGCCGCGCCTCTGGAGGCGCTGTCCTCCTCCGCCATGTACTTCAAACAGTCGCCCCCCTCCACCCCCACCACCCCCTCGCTGCCCCCGCAGCCCGGCACCTCCTTCCTGTGGGAGGAGCACTCACTCGCCCCTCCTCCTCCGTCGCACCCCCACCTGGGCTCCGGGCTGGACACGGGCCCCATCAAGTCCCCGCGCTTCCCTCATCACTTCTACCAGCACTCGCCGCCGCACAGCGGGGGCAGCGTGGGCGGCTACGAGGGGCTGGGCGGGGGGCTGCTGGCTCGCACCTCGTCTTCGTCCTCCTCCTCCTCTTCCTCGGTGTCCCACCCTCACGGCGCCCCGCCCCTGGAGCAGCACATGTACCAGCTGCACCGCGGCGCCGGGGGCAGCAGCCTGGCCTTCCGCTCGCTGGCCCTGGGGCCCTGCGCCCCCCTGCTAGGGGACGGGCTGCCCTCGCCTCCCCCGCGCGGCCCCCCGGGAGAGGGCACCTGCGCCGTGTGCGGAGACAACGCAGCCTGCCAGCACTACGGCGTGCGCACCTGCGAGGGCTGCAAGGGCTTCTTCAAGGTACCACACAAGCCGTCACGAGAAATATACGTTCATGTTGCACCCACGTAAGACTTTCACAAGCACCCACACACAAACACTCGTAACTGACATAAATGACATTTGTCCTTAAAGGTATACTATGCAACTTTTTTTAGGGAGTTATGGCACAATCAAATAACAATTAAAAGAACACATTGTCCATCTACAAGTCCTACTCTTCAAGAATATGACATGTGTAAAAGAAAAAAGTGTGTTTACATTTGAAGGGTCCTAAAACAAAGTTGCATAGTATACCTTTAAAAAAGCACCTAGTATTTGTGACCTAGCAGCACACTGAACCCTCCCACTGCGCACCCCTCCCATCGCTCTCTAAATCCTCTTTACAGTCTTTACCAAAGCACAAGACACCCACTGGGGTCATCTCCCCCAGCAACCAAGTGGGCAAAGTGTGCGTATGCATGGTCTGTGTGTATGCATGGTGTGTGTGTGTGTGTGTGTGTGTGTGTGTGTGTGTGTGTGTGTGTGTGTGTGTGTGTGTGTGTGTGTGTGTGTGTGTGTGTGCGTGCGTGCGTGCGTGCGTGCGTGCGTGCGTGCGTGCGTGCGTGCGTGCGTGCGTGCGTGCGTGCGTGTGTGTGACTGCTCGAGTTGCGTGAGAACAGAGGATGATAAAAACACAATATCCTCTCTCAGACGACCAGGGAAAATTGCCCTCCACGCTTGTTGTTCAACCACACCGAAATAAAGTGTGGTAAGCGGGGCAGTGGGAATGGAATCCTCCCTGAAATCAAAGTTTCCTTTGACTTTGTGTTTGTGGTGAATCAACAACCGCAAAATTGATCGCAACGCATTTACAAATATTTGGGACGATTATGAGTCAGTTTGAAATTCCGTCCATCGCTGATTCAATCAAACACTTTATGACTGTCGTCTCACATCCCATATCACCACATGCACGCACGCACGCACGCACACACACACACACACACACACACACACACACACACACACACACACACACACACACACACACACACTCTTTGTTCAACATCAAGAGCCAGTTTTTAGTCAGACACTTTTCATCTTCTCAATTGCATCTCATAAAACAACAATATTTTATGAAGCCAGATACTTTCAGAAGACATAGCTAATAATTTCTCTGACACCTGCCAATATTTGCCACTTACGCAAAATACTTGAAACAAATTAATTTAAACTCATATTCAATGTTTTCATGCAGTTTTTGTACACCAACATTTTCAGGCACACTTGTTACGTATTCTCTTGGTTGCATGAGGGAAAAAGAGACGGCCAGTAAGAAGGAGGGTGCAAACACAGAGGTAATTGAATAATGCCTCTGGTAGGTGGAAATGAATTCTCCCTCTTTTCAATTAGTTTGACAGTTTGTTTTTATTTAGTAATTAATGATAGCAGCGTCTGGTGGCAGCAGGCCGCAGGCTGGGAGCTCAGCACACACAACCTGTCAAACCTCTCTCTCTCACACACACACACACACACACACACACACACACACACACACACACACACACATACACACACACACACCACACACACACACACACACACACACTCTCTCTCTCTCTCTCTCACACACACACACACACACACACACACACACACACACACACACACACACACACACACACACTCACATCTCTATATATTTACACACACATACAGTATGTGTGAGTAAATATACTGTATATAAATGTATACCAATTATACATATTTGTCATTCTGTTACACAGTAAATCCCACAGCTGAATCATTAGAAAATGTGCATTGCATACACCTTTATATATTCATATTATCAGGCACATTATGTCAATTATTCTGATGGGTTTATTGTCCCTTAAATATATTTCTCCTGATTAGATTTAATTATGCCTGAATACTTATTAGGCATTAAGTCATAAACAGTAGCGGACTGTTGGGAATGATTGTTATTTCATTAGTGCAATTTGAAACACATTTTCCCTTTGAATTAATTTGACCTCTTACACAGTAGTCATTTATTTAATGCAGTTTTTATATTTGCAGATTATTATGCTGCCTTACTTTTTTATCTGTTTTATTTATTTAATTTTAAATATGCCAACTTGCTTTCAGTTTCCATTAATGTTGTGAAACCTTTCAGAATGAAATAATTGTATAATACCAAAATTATTTCGGAAGCAAAAAATGAAAAACATTAATAAATAAAAATTAATAATAGTAATGCATTATTTACAAGTGACAGTTAGCCTACTGTACTGAGTTCTGAGGTCACACTTCAGTCAGTTTGTCATTTTAGTTGTACTTTACTGTTCATTTAGTGTACTTTATTTTCCTAGAGGAGAGAGAAAACCAGCCCAGTGGTGAAAGAAGACTGAAAAATAGTGGGGGTGAAATAATCACAAGTGATGATGTTTCGTTCATTCACAAAAGAAAGACACACACACACACACACACACACTGACACACTGTGTCAAAAATAGTTTTTTTTTTTATTATTATATATCACTGGACTTCAGTGGAGAGGTATTCATACAGATACAATTTCTACACAGAGAGAGAGAGAGAGAGATTGGCCCTGATTAAGGAGCAGAGGGTAGAGGGAAGAGAAAGAGGGAGTAGGGGGGAAGGAGGGAGGTCCCTAGAGGCTTTTAATTTAAGCCAAGGCTATTAGCACATGTTACATGTCATGAATCTGCCTCTGCATGCCTCTGCCTAGCCCTACAACACCCGCGGCGTGTGTGTGTGTGTGTGTGTGTGTGTGTGTGTGTGTGTGTGTGCGTGCGTGCGTGCGTGCGTGCGTGTGTGTGTGTGCGTGTGTGCGTGCGTGCGTGCTTGTTCGTTGGATCATTAGAACATTTTCATTCTTAAATGTAGTCGTCTGCTGACTGAACATGGCCAGTCAGGCATAAACACATTACTATGTTTCTGTTTAAGCACTTTTACTACATTTGTCCTTTTCCCCACACAATACAATACAGATGGCCACATTGAATGTGATTAGAATAAATTACTGGACAGATTAGATGAATACACCCATCCACCCATGTTCACACACACACACGCACAGACTCTCTCTCTCTCTCTCTCTCTCTCTCTCTCTCTCTCTCTCTCTCTCTCTCTCTCTCTCTCTCTCTCTCTCTCTCTCTCTCTCTCTCTTTATTATTGCCTGACTAAAATAGTCTTACTTAAGTACCATGCACTATGCATAACCTACAGATTTGATAATCATATTGAGATCATCTGATCTGGCTGTGTGTGTATGTGCAGTCACTGCATTGCACGTCTGTGAGGTGAGCGCGCGCGCGCGCGTGTGTGTGTGTGTGTGTGTGTGTGTGTGTGTGTTTCTGTGTGTGTGTTTCTGTGTGTGTGTGTGTGTGTGTGTGTGTGTGTGTGTGTGTGTGTGTGTGTGTGTGTGTGTGTGTGTGTGTGTGTGTGTCTGTGTGTGTCTGTGTGTGTGTGTGTGTGTGTGTGTGTGTGTGCACGTGTAGGTGGCTCATTGATAAGTATCAGAGACTATTGAAGAAAAACAGCATTAGGTCAGATACGCAGATGCCAGTCATACTCCATGCTCCTTATTAGAAATCAAAGTCATAAGAGCCACACGGCAGCAGCAGCAGCAGAGAGACAGGAGACCAGCACTCACTCACTCACTCACTCACTCACTCACTCACTCACTCACTCACTCGTGAGGGCTCAATTCATCAGAAGCATATTGATCATTTCAAACGCAGGCTTCTCCAGGAGCCAGCTTGCTTCTAAATTAGGCTCTGGGGTCACACACTGACAAGGAAGTGTTTCCCCCCGCAACTGACCTGGAGGGCCCCACGGTGAGTGCAGCTCATGTAACCTGCGTTGTGTTGACAGTGCTGGGCTGGCAGTAACCCATGTTAAGGGCTTGCCCAAGGGTAGAGCGGGATTCAATCCACCGACCTCCCGCTTCCAAAGCGCATGCAATAACCACTACGGCAAGAGAGCGAGCTCCCTTGGCGGCGCTGGTTATACTCAGAGCCGTATAATAGAAGAGTTCCGACATCTCCATTCACTCCAATGGACCAGTTTTTTTCCAGGAAGTAGAAAGTGGAACTCTTGAGTAAAAAAAAGCAGCACTGTCGAGTTGCAGCAAAATAGACAGTTTG
Source organism: Poromitra crassiceps (assembly GCF_964638095.1). Lineage (NCBI taxonomy): Eukaryota > Metazoa > Chordata > Actinopteri > Beryciformes > Melamphaidae > Poromitra > Poromitra crassiceps. The sequence goes on from NC_139623.1 coordinate 11,916,925, forward strand.
TGTTGTACTTTGAAAGGGTTTTTCATCCCTTGAATCAAATTGTACATTATCAGCTTTATTTTAGCATGCAAAAGTAGCGCGAGACCCATTCCTGGCTGTTCATTGGCTAATGAGTCTCGCATTTTGGTCCTCCGCTGACGCCACTCTCTTACTAGAAGACACTAGTTATACTGGGCCTTTATACTGGGGAGTCAGTTTAACCAACTCACTCACTACCACTCGTCATTTGTTACACTTACACCAGTCCTATCTGAGTATTACAGGAGAAACCACATCTTAAACCTCAAACCTCAAAGTGTCACTCTCAACAAAATCTGTAACCAGACCAATTTCTCAAAGCAGACAGAATTTCAGCTCGTTACCTGGATTTGACTCAATCAAGAAAGATTGTAGAAATAGCTTCTTTGTATTGGCCTTATAGACCACAATATCTCAAGGCTGCGTGCGTCATCCAGGAGGCAACTAATTGCGTTTCTCAACTTGATGTTTAGTTTAAACTCCTATCAACTAAACGGATGCTATTCTCCCTCAACCACATTAGCCTTGGTAATGACCATAACTAACTTATCCTGGCGCGCACCACGGGGTCATTGGCCCTTGAAGAGATGAGAGGGAGACATTCGCGGCGATCAGCGGTGCCATGGCAACGTGTCTCATCCAGCGCTGGCCCCCATTACGCGCCAGTTCCGCCCCTCGCGCCGCAGCATATGGAATAATTGGTGTGTTATTGGTCTCCTGGGGGGGACGGCCATGTGTGGGGCGAGGGCATCCTAATTGGATTGATTTGTTTTGATGTGTTTTAGAGGCGTTAAAGGAGGGGAGGCCGCGACACTTTCCCCCGTGTTCCATTTGTCTAATTGACGCTTCGCTTTGCTGCTCGGTGCTAAGGGTGGACCTCCTAGAGCCAGTGCTACGACAGCGAAGAACCGTTTGCAAATCAGGGTAATTACACGGTAATTGCAGCAAGTTTTGTTGGCGCGCTCAGAGTTGCACCCCGGGCGAGTTCTAATTCTGTTTTCATGTCAACTACGCCCATACAGATTAGCAATAGGCCCCAAGGACCCTGATTTAGGCCCATTACCGGAACCCCATATCTGAAAAGATGGCTGTTAGATTATAGCCTATAGAAAATAATGATCTAGTTTATTTCATAGTCGGGGAGATACTTAGGATCAAAATGTATTGACACGCTGTGTAACATTAATGGAATAATAGGAGCCATAACCCCTGTGCACTTTGAGAAGCAGCAGTCTAGTCTGTAGACAACTTTACTCAGTTCCAAGCACACGGCAGGGCCGTCGTAATGTGGGGAAAGTGGGACTGACTACCCAGTAGTGATGCGCGGGTCAGGGTTTTTTAAGGCCCACCCCAACCCAACCCGTCATTGGAGCCAGCCCGCCCCGCCCAGCCCGTTAAAATATCAGAAAATTCCCAACCCAGCCCAACCCAGCAGCCCGCAACGGCCAATTTAATGTACCGGTAATATGTCTCCGGACTCAGGAGGAGCACAGCAGAGCTTCCAAGGTGTGCAAAGTAGCTAATAGCTATGTCTCTCTCCCCCCTCTCTCTCACACACACACACACACACACACACACACACACACACACACAGACACTCACATGCTGCCATGCGCGACAACAGTTGTAGCCTACTACTGCTCTGGATGAGTTGCACGGCTGCTTTCATGTCGGTCTTTCTTCAATTAATCCATGGTCTTCAAATGGAGGTAGCAGGTAGAGGTAGGCAGGCTACAGAAACACTTCTTATTCTTCCCCATTTCTTTTAATGACCTCATGCGCTCTCAATTGGTCACGTTGCAGTAGTACTAAACGTAGTCGTGCAGCAGGTGCGCAGACGGCTTACAGATACGGCTTCAGACTCGCTGTCTGATTTCTTTTAATTACCTCATGCGCTCTCAATTGGTCACAGCCTAGGCTACTCACGTTGGAGTAAATTTGACAAATAGATCACAGTCGAGTCCACAACAGAAAATCTGCGGTGGCATTAGTTTTATAGACACTTCAAATAATAATTACAGTGAATAATCCTTCCAAAATGTTTGTTTTGAGAGCACATAGGCTACCTCATTGAAGCGTTTCTTTACTCCATGTAGGCTATAGAGAGTGCAGC
>NC_139623.1:11930381-11937881 GCF_964638095.1 Poromitra crassiceps
AGAAAAAAAGAAAAAAGAAAAGAAAATCAGAATATAGGCCTATTATTATAGTGTAATGTAGATCATATAAACAAACCGGTTTTTATATCGTTTTTGGGTGGAAAAACGTCTTGACAAAAATAGCCGTGTGGAGTCTGGTTTCAAAGTCTTTGCTGTTGGACCTGGAGCTTCTCTTCTCCACTCACACCCATACAAGATGCTTACGCCTAGGTGTGTAAGGACACCGACCCTCACACACCCTCTTTCCTTTGTCCAGAGCTTTGCCTTTGGCGATTCACTGTGACAGCGATCAGGTGGATACATCCACTAACGTCACAGATACGCTCAAACACACACACACACACGCACACACACACACACACGCACACCTGTGCGTGTGTGTGTGTGTATCTGTGTTCCCACACACGTCTGTCTGCAATAAGAACCTGATACCTAGAAGCACCTGCTCCACCTGCTGCACACCTGGTCCTCTAATCAGTGTGCAAGTGTGAAAGGCTGAGGAGCATCATGGCTGTCACACTGTGAACGTGTGAGAGACACAAGAGAAGAGACTTGGATGCTACAGGAGTTTAGTTAGAAATGCATTCGAAATCGTCAATTACACTTGCAAATGTAGGCTATTCACCTTATTCACCACACCCGCTTTTTCTCATTCTGCGTTACACGCAATTGTATTTGTTCTTCCGGTTCAGCGCTAGTTGGCGGCCAATTTCAAAACAAAACGTCACTATAATAATGAATGAAGTTTGGCAACATATAGAAATTAAGCTACACTGCGGCCAACTTCAGTTACATAGCATTACTGCTGCGAGGATTTAACGTTACAAAAGCACGTCGACAGTGTTTTCTCACTGCCAGTAGCCTATCATGCATTCCTTTATAACTGGGAACTGGTAATCTTACGATTTCAAAGGTCATGAGCTGGGACGGTGACGTCACCAGAGCTGGTATTTCCCATTCCAAACTCGTAGGAGCCTCAGCAGCCCCGACCTCAAAAATCCAAGATGGCTGCTCCAGGCAACAACAGTAGTTATAATCGTAGTAATGTTGTTTAGCACTTCTGTTTTGTTTGTGTCTCATTAAATCAGCTGTACACACAGCACTGCATAACATCTATCTGTGTGGACATGAGGCTGCAGTGTTTGTATGCGCAAAATCCCACGAAATGCCATGTTATCAACTGGATCTGACCAATGAACAGTGAACTTCCCAGCTCAAGTTTTCTGCAAATGGAACGCTAACAAAACGGATGTGACGTCATTTAGCCTCAACATCCCATTTGCGATAAAGGAATGCGCCACTACAGTAGGGTTTGACAGAAAGCTAGTCCAGCACAGCCAGCGCTTCCAGTCCTCGCTGCTTGTTAAACATTTCCAAATAGGTCTTATTCTGATAAACTGGTCACATATATGTTACGTTCTCACCTGAAAAATATTAAAACAGTTAGTTTTTTTGCTTGAAAACAGCTTTTTGGCAAGTCTAAAAATGACTATGGTAGGCTACTTCCGTGTCTAAAACCGGAAAGACGATTACAAAATGACGTCATGCAGAAGCGTCCTTGTATGGGCAAAGAATAGGTGAGTAGCCCAAGGTGATGCAGGAAACGTTTTCTCTTATTTTTCTCTTTTTTTACATTCTCAAGTCAGACTCAGAATCTGCACATACATTTGTAGTGGGTAAAATGCCCCCCATCCCCCCCCCCCCCCCCCCCCCCCCACTCTCAGCTTCATCTCCTCCGCCCCGCTCCTCGTCGTCGTCGTCCTCCTCCTCCTCTCCTTCCCTGTCTAACCCCTCCACCCCCTCCTCCCTCTCTGGGGGAGCACTTAACTCTGTGCCTGATCGACCAGCGCACTGCAGAGTGAGTGCCGCTCTTGAACAGCGTTGGCGCTGTTCTCAGTGGCGCTCTGCCACCTCGGCCAGGCATGCAGCGCACTGCCACCACAGAGCTGCCGCACCATCGACCGCCTCACAGTGGCCTGTGCACAAAGGCAGGCATCGATCCCTCCCCGGGAGATGGCGCAGATAGAGAGAGAAGAGAGTGGGAGGATGGAGAGAGAGAAGGGAGAGAGGGAGGATGGAGAGAGAGAGGGGAGAGAGGGAGGATGGAGAGAGAGAGGGGAGAGAGGGAGGATGGAGAGAGAGAGGGGAGAGAGGGAGGATGGTGAGAGAGAGGGGAGAGAGGGAGGAAGGAGAGAGAGAGGGGAGAGAGGGAGGATGGAGAGAGAGAAGGGAGAGAGGGAGGATGGAGAGAGAGAAGGGAGAGAGGGAGGATGGAGAGAGAGAAGGGAGAGAGGGAGGATGGAGAGAGAGAGAAGGGAGAGAGGGAGGATGGAGAGAGAGAGGGGAGAGAGGGAGGATGGAGAGAGAGAGAAGAGAGAGGGAGGATGGAGAGAGAGGGGAGAGAGGGAGGATGGAGAGAGAGAGAAGAGAGGGAGGATGGAGAGAGAGAGGGGAGAGAGGGAGGATGGAGAGAGAGAGGGGAGAGAGGGAGGATGGAGAGGGAGAGGGGAGAGAGGGAGGATGGAGAGAGAGAGAAGGGAGAGAGGGAGGATGGAGAGAGAGAGAAGAGAGGGAGGATGGAGAGAGAGAGAGGGGAGAGAGGGAGGATGGAGAGAGAGAGGGGAGAGAGGGAGGATGGAGAGAGAGAGGGGAGAGAGGGAGGATGGAGAGAGAGAAGAGAGAGGGAGGATGGTGAGAGAGAGGGGAGAGAGAGAGGGGAGAGAGGGAGGCTGGAGAGAGAGAAGAGAGTGGGAGGATGGAGAGAGAGAGGGGAGAGAGGGAGGATGGAGAGAGAGGGGAGAGAGGGAGGATGGAGAGAGAGAAGAGAGTGGGAGGATGGAGAGAGAGAGGGGAGAGAGGGAGGATGGAGAGAGAGGGGAGAGAGGGAGGATGGAGAGAGAGAAGGGAGAGAGGGAGGATGGAGAGAGAGAGGGGAGAGAGGGAGGATGGAGAGAGAGAAGAGAGTGGGAGGATGGAGAGAGAGAGGGGAGAGAGGGAGGATGGAGAGAGAGGGGAGAGAGGGAGGATGGAGAGAGAGAAGGGAGAGAGGGAGGATGGAGAGAGAGAGGGGAGAGAGGGAGGATGGAGAGGGAGAGAGGGAGGATGGAGAGAGAGAGAAGGGAGAGAGGGAGGATGGAGAGAGAGAGAAGAGAGGGAGGATGGAGAGAGAGAGGGGAGAGAGGGAGGATGGAGAGAGAGAGGGGAGAGAGGGAGGATGGAGAGAGAGAGGGGAGAGAGGGAGGATGGAGAGAGAGAGGGGAGAGAGGGAGGATGGAGAGAGAGAAGAGAGAGGGAGGATGGTGAGAGAGAGGGGAGAGAGGGAGGATGGAGAGAGAGGGGAGAGAGGGAGGATGGAGAGAGAGGGGAGAGAGGGAGGATGGAGAGAGAGGGGAGAGAGGGAGGATGGAGAGAGAGGGGAGAGAGGGAGGATGGAGAGAGAGGGGAGAGAGGTCTGAAGGCCATGCTGAAAGGAGGCTGCAGTGACTCTGCAGCAGCAAACACACAACTAACAAAAGAGTCTCATAAACAAAGCAGAAATAAGCTTCAGATAGGGGATACCTCAAACTGGGTCTCCCTGCAACACAGGCTGGTGTGTGTGTGTGGGGTGTGGTGTGTGTGTGTGTGTGTGTGTGTGTGTGTGTGTGTGTGTGCGTGCGCATGCGCATGCGTGCATGTGCGACGTGCACGCACATACACGTGCACAACATGCACACAGTGGCTGGACACCCTGTTCTCTGCAGAATGAGTTAGTGTCACATTAAGCCTGGCATGGGTGCCATTGGAGTTGCTATGGGCAGCAGGGTGTGTGTGCGTCTGTGTGTGTGTGTGTCTGTGTGTGAGTGTGTGTGTGTGTGTGTGTGTGTTCCTAATTTAATTTGGCTGCTCACAGGGCCGAATAATCAGCTAATTGTTGAACACTTTTGTTTCTGTCAATGTCGTAGATAGCAGGAAGCATTTGTGTGTGTCTCTGTGTGTGTTTATATACCTGTGTGTGTGTGTGTGTGTGTGTGTGTGTGTGTGTGTGTGTGTGTGTGTGTGTGCGTGTGTGCGTGTGTGTGTGCGTGCATGTGTGTGTGTGTGTGCGTGCGTGCGTGCATGTGTGTACACAGTGTGCAGGGGGCTTATTAGGTTAGACTGTGTATGGATCTGTAGTGAGTGAGGCAGGTTAAGGCCTGTTAAGAACATGAGCCATACAGGCTAATGAGGTGCAATTCAATAGAAATAGAAGATGTAGCTAATGCTCTTTCCACTGAATGAGCTCTGATGTGTGTGTGTGTGTGTGGGGGGGGGGGGGTGTTCTTTTTCCTAGTGTGTCCTGACTTAATTTTTACAGTGTAATCAAATATTCTCGTAACGTCTCTGTCTGTCTGTCCACAGAGCAAGTCCCCGGCCTGAAGGACTCAAAGCGGGTGGAGGAGCTGCAGAATAAAGTGGTGTGTGTTCTGAGGGACCACCTGGGCTTCAGCCCCTCACCCTCCTCACCCAAGGCCACGCCCCCTCTGAGCCGCGTGCTGGGCGTGAGGGCGGAGCTTCGTTCCCAGAGGACCCAGGGTCTCCAGAGGATCTTCTACCTGAAGCTGGAGGACCTGGTCCCACCCCCGCCCCTGATTGACAGGTTCCTGGACACTCTGCCCTACTGACGACCGGGGCTTAAAACCGCCGACAAGCACACGTCATGTTCCTGTTTGACCTTTGACCCCAGGAGCACGCATACACATCCAGAAGAGAGACTCGCCCCCCCCCCTCTGACGCACGCAGAGCCGAGCGAGAGAGCGCCGATCCAACGCTTTTGACTCAAAAGGACAAACCAATCAAACGCTTTTTCACAAATATCAAAGACAATGACTCAAATGCTTTACCACTTTTTATTTTGTCCTCCTGTCTCACGTTAGGGAAGGCCCGAGGAGGCCGAGGAGGTGGACGACGGGAAAAATGAAATTGACTTTTCACTGTCCCATCTCCGTCCGGGTGGCAGCTCATCTGGCAAAAAGAGAGAACTTGAGGTTTATGAGCGCGGTGTTTATCTGTGTTCTGGCCCGGGAGGGCAGGGGAGGTGTCTGTATGATGTCCCAGCCAAACACAAGCTGCTGTGTATTGTAATGAGAGGGAAGGGGGCGTTTCCTTTGAGAAATGAGAGGGAAGGGGGCGTTTCCTTTGAGAAATGAGAGGGAAGGGGGCGTTTCCTTTGAGAAATGAGAGGGAAGGGGGCGTTTCCTTTGCGAAATGTGTCATCAGAGATGAGACGTAAGCGCGGACGCAGCGGTGCAGTCTGCAAGGCAGGACACAGATAACTCATAAACACTTCGAAGTGGCTGTCGAGTTGTTGGACTCTTGAATCCAAGTGCAATTTCTTAAGTGCTATCTTATAAAAAAAAAAAAAGAATAGACGGAGGAGGAACGATTTCATTTCAAACTCTAAATTATTTGAATACAAAGACTCGTCCTGTACTGTCGTACGAGTAGCTCCAAGAGAGAGAGAGACAGTCTCCGCCCGGCTCTAGAGAGCAGAGGAGATACTGTGCACTAACGATTGATGACTGAGTCACCCAGACTTGAACTTGCTGTAGTATGTTTTTTTTTTTTTTTTTTTTTTACTCATTTTGAAATTAGAGATTCAAGTAGGAATATGGAGGAATGACCTTCATGGACAGAATTGGGCTTTTAAAGCACTTACACCCTGAGAGGGGCTAGAAGCACAGACACACACCCTACCTGCTCCCCCAAGAGAGGAGGGTGCTCGACACATAGCTGTAAGGCCAGGGGTGAAACATTCCGCAGCCGTGCTCTTTTTGTACGTGTTCCTATAGAGTGGAGGCAGTGTGAGCCTGTGGAGGACATGGCTGCATAGCGTCTCTGAGTGTGTACAGTACGCTTAGAGAAGCAGGATCATAATGCATGGTGTGTGTTATAAGCTGTTACGAGCTGCCATAGTCTGTCAAAACAGCTCCACCTGTGTTTGTGTCTCAGACTGCGGCTCTATGGGGATCTCCCTGGGCCATCACCACCACCCACTCACACACTCACGGCGGCCGTTTGAAATATGGAGAGAGAAAAAAGCAAATTCTATAGATATAAATATAAATATATATATATATATATACAAAACTAATATTTTGAAGTGTTTTTAGCTTTTTCAAATATTGTGGTACGAGTTGTGCATTGTTTTTTGAAGAAGAGAAACAAAAAAGACAAAAAGTTGCTGTTTTTTCATTGTCCCTCTGGTTTGAGTTTCCTGTTCGATTATGTTTTTCTTTCTCTTTGGTTCACTGGATTTTCTGTTCAGCACTTTGAAATCATAAACTAGTTCTGATTATTCTGCCTGACTGCGTCCAGTGTTTTCATGATTATTCTGGCTGACTGCGTCCAATGATTATTCTTCCTGACTGCGTCCAGTGATTATTCTGCCTGACTGCGTCCACGTCCAGTGTTTTCATGATTATTCTGCCTGACTGCGTCCAGTGTTTTCATGATTATTCTGCCTGACTGCGTGCAGTGTTTTCATGATTATTCTGCCTGACTGCGTCCAGTGATTATTCTGCCTGACTGCGCCCAGTGTTTTCATGATTATTCTGCCTGACTGCGTCCAGTGATTATTCTGCCTGACTGTGTCCAGTGTTTTCATGATTATTCTCCCTGAATGCGTCCAGTGTTTTCATGATTATTCTGCCTGACTGCATCCAGTGTTTTCATGACTATTCTGCCTGACTGCGTCCAGTGATTATTCTGCCTGACTGCATCCAGTGTTTTCATGACTATTCTGCCTGACTGCGCCCAGTGTTTTCATGATTATTCTGCCTGACTGCGTCCAGTGATTATTCTGCCTGACTGCGCCCAGTGTTTTCATGATTATTCTGCCTGACTGCGTCCAGTGATTATTCTGCCTGACTGCGTCCAGTGTTTTCATGATTATTCTGCCTGACTGCGTCCAGTGTTTTCATGATTATTCTGCCTGACTGCGTCCAGTGTGTTCATGATTATTCTCCCTGACTGCGTCCAGTGTTTTCATGATTATTCTCCCTGACTGACTGCGTCCAGTTTTTTCATGATTATTCTGCCTGACTGCGTCCAGTGTTTTCATGATTATTCTCCCTGACTGCGTCCAGTGTTTTCATGATTATTCTGGCTGACTGCGTCCAATGATTATTCTTCCTGACTGCGTCCAGTGATTATTCTGCCTGACTGACTGCGTCCAGTTTTTTCATGATTATTCTGCCTGACTGCGTCCAGTGTTTTCATGATTATTCTCCCTGACTGCGCCCAGTGTTTTCATGATTATTCTGCCTGACTGTGTCCAGTGTTTTCCATGATTATTCTCCCTGACTGCGTCCAGTGTTTTCATGATTATTCTGCCTGACTGTGTCCAGTGTTTTCATGAATATTCTCCCTGACTGCGTCCAGTGTTTTCATGATTATTCTGCCTGACTGCATCCAGTGTTTTCATGATTATTCTCCCTGACTGCGTCGTTTTTTCATGATTATTCTGCCTGACTGCGTTCAGTG
>NC_139623.1:11940381-11952881 GCF_964638095.1 Poromitra crassiceps
CACACACACACACACACACTTAAGCAGACACATGATGAACCCAAACATGCTGTTGAGATGTTCACTGTCAGCTTTGTTCCTCCTCCTCAGTCTGCAGCTCTGGGAGTCCCCCTGGAAGGAGATGGACACACACACACACACACACACACACACACACACACACACACACACACACACACACACGCACACACCAGCAGCAGCAGCAGCAGCAGCAGCAGGGGAAATCCCCTATTGATGGGGACTGTATCTTTTACTGTGGCCCCTCGCATGGTGAAGAGTGTGTGGGGGGTTGGCCTAAATGTCAAAGGTAAAAGGTGACAAAAAGTAGGAATGGAAACACGCAATAGACCCACATAGACCCGCTCACACAAGCTGATCTCATAGGAGAGGAGGGGGAACCCCAATGTAGGCCTATCTCTCCCCAATGTATCTCTCACACACACGCACACACAGAGAGATGTCATGTCATACATAATCAATGTTATTTGCGTGACAGACACGATCAATGCTGTCAATAGTGTAAAGCAAGATGAAAATCAAGTTGACACTTTTGCAAAAGCCGAATCAAATCAAATGCCATAATTTCCTCTGATCAGCTTTAATAAGCAGGGGGGGGGGGTCTGTGTTATTTAGCGACACTGTGCTGTCACTGCACTCTCCCTTGGGAAAAAGGAATATAGAAATCCTATGATCAATTTTAGGAAACGGCACAGCAAAACTTTAAAATCAGCAAGGCCTAATACAGGTAAAAATTACACCCCCAGACAATTTATAACAGTGTATAGTATAGAAAATCCTATAGGCAGCAATATACCATAGGACTTAAACAATAATGAAGATACCATACGCATAAGCCCCACAAATACATTCAAATATATAGAAACTCACTACTCGGAACCACAGATACATTTTCAGTCCCCTTAGGAATATTATAAGGATTTTACGTTATGGCTCGTCGTATTTTCCACGGGCCTCCTGTAGATAGGCTGGATTACTAAGGAACATAAAGTGGCGTGACTCGGTTTAGGTCGGAACCCTTTCTGGTGCGCACTAGGAAGAGAGTTGTTTACAAACAATAGCTGCTGTCAGAAGAAACATCCATGAAGAAAACGAACGCATTGCTAAAGTTAGCAAATGAAATCGTCGACTTTCTTAACAGCATGCTAACTGACTACATTTTTTAGCGAATGAATTAACATTACAACATTCAAAATAATTGCACTGGTAAGCGTAAATGCTTGGTCAATTTCGTTATTCTAGCGACAATTAGCCCCTTCAGACGGTCTCCTCACTTGCAGCTCTCAGCACCAGTGAGGAGACAGTCCTGAAACGGGCTAATTAAGCGACAATGGACTGTTGTTTAGCGAACTTTAAAGCCGTATGTAACGTTAGCTGTTGCTACACCACTTACCCTCAGGCTCTTTCTATGTTCGTCTCTTGACTTCACGGTAGCCCTCCCATGGACCCTGCTTTTTTCGTTAGACAATCTGTGTTGGGCATTAAACTCACCTTATTTCTGCACTTTGAAGTCACAGGTAGGGTCGGATGGGGCAAACTAATTATATCGGAAGCCTAGTTGCGGGGAAAAGTGAGCGGTGGTGGTCTGTCTAAAATGCATTGCAGAATGTTTGTATCCACCTTATTTTTTGAATGCCCCACTGTAAAATAATTATGGGTACAAGGTCCGGTTTAACGTGACTTGATTGTTGCAGTTTGCCATTTCCTTTATACTGGCTGAACCGGAAACCGGAGTATGTTATAAACGTTATAAATATAGTCACGTTATAAACAACGGTAACACTTTACAATACTGTAACACAAAAATAAGGTAGTTACTGAGGAACGAGTCAGGAATGAACCATTAGTTCATGAATAGTTAATAGGTAGTTCCTTAATGGTAGTTACTTAAGAACTGACCATTAGTTACCATGTTAACGAACCAGTAAGTAATGATTACTTCCTTAAAAAAAAAATGTTTTCGTTTTTTTCTTTCGCTAGTTTATGAGTAGTTAATGGGTAGTTCCTTAATGACCCTTAATGGCAGTTCCTTAAAGATCCTTAATGGTAGTTACTTAAGAACTGACCATTAGTTACCATGTTAATGAACCAGTAAGTAATGATTACTTCCTTAATTGTTTCCCGCTAGTTCATGAGTAGTTATGGGTAGTTACTTAAAGGAACACTCTGCCCATTTTCAACCAGCTTTGTATCATTAGCACATCAGTAGTATATCAGAAAACTGTAAACTGTTTTGAAGTCTGTCATTTAATTTGACAGTTATTGTGTGTTAAAGTGACAACCAGTGACATCACTGGTCCACACTAACTCAAATTAATAACTCATTAACTCAAATCAACTCTCAATAACTGTCGAACTAGATGACGGTTTTGAAGTCATTCATCTAGTTTGACAGTTATTGAGAGTTGATTTGAGTTAACGAGTTATTAATTTGAGTTAGTGTGGAACAGTGATGTCACTGGTCCACACTTTAACACTCAATAACTGTCAAATTAAATGACAGACTTCAAAAGAGTTTACAGTTTTCTGATATACTACTGATGTTCTAATGATACAAAGCTGGTTGAAAATGGGCAGAGTGTTCCTTTAAGAACAGACTATTAGTTACCATAGTTGTTACTAGGGAATTACTCATTAGTTAATGATTACTTCACCATTAGTTACCATATTTGTGCCCCCTCAAGTAAAGCAGGCCATCATACTTATTTGTTACTAGGGAGTTCATCATTACTTCATGATTACTTTACCATTAGTTACCATGTTTGTGCCCCCTCAAGTAAAGCAGGCGATCATACTTAGTTGTTACTAGGGAATTCATCATTAGTTCATGATTAGTTACCATGTTTGTGCCCCCTCAAGTAAAGCAGGGCTTCATACTTAGTTGTTACTAGGGAATGCATCATTACTTCATGATTATCTTACCATTAGTTACCATCACCCTACCTATAACAAATAAATACAAGAGTTGTTCCAGGTGAGGTTTGAACCCTTGGCCCCAAGAATGCAAGATTATTAGTCTCTACCAAATTAGCTATCTATTTGTTATAGGGTAGGGTGATGGTAACTAATGGTAAGATAATCATTAATATAAGATAATCGTCTAACACTGCAACTGATCATACCAGACGGCAGGATATAGTGTCAGTGTTACACGTTTAGTGGGACTTGATAAATAAATAAACAAACTTACGTTTACAAGAACGCATGAACCATCAGATCAAACAAAGGGATTTGAGGGGGCGCGCAAACACAGCGGCAGCCTCCTCCTCTCCATTCAGGGTGTGTTACGCGCGCCCCCGCGTATCCAAGCACCTTATGACACCTGGATTGCGCGGGTGCGCCTTGGAGAGCCGCGGGAGAAGGGCAATCAGCGCTGACGCGCATTGGATAGCCGCGGAGAAAGCGGACTGAGTGGATAAATTCTTCACACCCTGCTTTACTTGAGGGGGCACAGACATGGTAACTAATGGTAAAGTAATCATGAACTAATGATTAATTCCCTAGTAACAACTATGGTAACTAATAGTCTGTTCTTAAGTAACTACCCATTAACTACTCATGCTAGCTAGTTAGCGTTGTTGTTTTCACTGTGGCGGTAGGGCACTATTTACAGCGACACACAGGGAAGAGGGAGCGGAAGCCACTCTGATTGACATGGTCGGAGCCAATGGCAGAGCTTGTAATAAGCCGCGAGCGGACATCCAGCAGTGACTGAAACAGTCACTAACCCTAACCCTGGCCAGCGAGACTATGGTACAACTAACGTAACGCTAAATCACAAGTCAACATATTCCTGAAACAACAAAACAGAATGTGGGGGAAAATCTCTCAAAAAAATAGCTTATGAAGATCCCTACTCCAGATAGGTGTGTGTGCACGCGTGCACGCTCACTTTTGTGTGTCTTAATGTGTGACAGGAGTTCATTTGATTGATTTATTCAATTGTAATTGTGTACTCCTCTGGTATTTACAGTGTGTCTATGGGTGCAGAGAGAGCCAGCTGAGCAGGTGTGGAGTGTGTATCTGGCCTAGGTGTTGGCAGTCAGCGGGGCACATGGCAGAGGAAAGCAACAAGCTCACACTGAGGCGCCTGGAGGCACCAATACACAAGTTCATTAAAGTGGCTTTACCCACAGACCTGGAGAGGCTGCACAAACACCACAATAACATAGTCAAGGTACATCTGGCTGAACACATGCCGCAAACACACTCACATTCTCTCTCTCTCTGTCTCTCTCACACCCAGTCCACAGATGGATAACCGATCCTTTTTCGTTCCTTTCTGCAGTACCAACGTAGCCAGCAGTGGGACCGCCTTCATCAGGAGCATATCAATGCCAGCCGAACTGTACAGGTACTGTATATGATGATACATGATAAAATTCACGAAACTGTGTGTGTGTGTGTGTGTGTGAGAGAGAGGGAGAGAGAAGAGACAGAGAGAGATCATTAACGGGCCAGCCTGGTCATTGGTGTTCTCTAAGTACTAAGTAGTTCTTTAGTAAAACAGAACATGTGAGCCAATTGAATCATCTGCTAACCACTAAGTCATCTGTTAAGTCCCACTGTGTGTCATCACAGAAGTCATTTCATAAAATGATCAATCCCAGGACATTTATATATAAATAAAAACAGTTTTTGTTTGATTTGATTTGATTTGATTTGCTCTTTATTTATCTCGAACAGATCAAATATATAAAATCACAGTAAAGACAAAATGTATAAACAAATTAGTCAGTCTTCATCAAAGAAATAAAAAAACAAGGATGGTGCAGAAAGAAACAAAGCTTATCTAGTCCTGCCCCTTCCTTACAATATCATAACATTTAAATTAAAGATCTCTTACAACCGAAATAATAATAATAATAATAATAATAATACAAATAATAATAATAATAATAATAATAATAATAACAATAATAATAATAATAATAATAATAATAATAATAATAATAATAATAAATAAATAAAATAAGGCTAAAAAACAAAACAACAGCAAAAATTTAAAAGAAAACAAAACATTCACTAATCGCAAATTTCTATCATTCCTCAGTTCTGTATTTTGTCTATCAGTGGTGTTTTTTTTTGTTTTTTTTGGGCTTTATTTTAGGCTTTATTTGATAGGACAGTAAGCAGAGAGAGGGGATGACATGCGGCAAAGTACCACGGGTTCAATTCAAACCTGGGTCGCCCGTGCGAAGGACTACGCCTTTTGTGGTGCACGCTCTACCAGGTGAGCCACCTGAGGCCTATACCACAAAGCAAGATTAGTGGCTTAGCGAGGTAACTTCAGGTTTAACCATAGGTTTGCCGTACCACGACGCTAGTTAACTTCTTACCGAGATAGATCACCATAGCAACTTATGCTCTACGGCTAACCTGCTTTGTAGTAGGTTAAGTTCAGAGGATAAGATCAAAACCCATGAAAGACCCACCTGCTTACCAATCAGCTCTCTGGAAACAGCGAGTCGCCAAAATACATTGCATTCAAATAAAAAAGAAAAAGAAAAAAGAAAGAAAAAAACATATGGCTCCTGCTGAATTAATCGAGGACTGAACGCCTTGCACTTGTTGCCGGCTACATTTAAATTAAGCCCTACTTACCACTTTGGAATATGTTTTTATATATTCATTTTTGTGCTCTCAAGTAGGCTAGATACGTTTGACACCGCCGATTAATTGCAGCTGAATGGTGAGTGGAGAAATATCACTAAGCCGGCATAAAAAGGTTACATAAACGTCTCCAAAGCACACGGTGACGTGTGCGCAATGGAGCTGAGGCTGACGTTGGGTTGGACATGGTCATACATGTCAGAATAGCCTACTACATCTAAGCAATTTAATATGGGATCCCCTGCACCCAGATTATTCATATCTAGGCTACTCCTGCATTTTGCAGCTGCAACTGTGTTGCTTTTGGCCTGTATGATGTGATTGAACGTCATATTATTTCCAGCATAGTCCTTGTATGAAATATGGAGATATGCGACTCTGCTGCCAATAGCTTATATGTGACCACAAAATAGGCAACATTTTTTATAAATGAAATCTATGCCCGCATGTACCATGTTGATTCAGTTCAGCAGCCTTTTTTAATTTTATTATCATTCTTTTTTATTGATAGCCTATTAGCCTATAGGAATTATTCCATCAGTGCGACCAAATACATCATGAGATCATTATTATTCATTGAGCCTAAATAGTCTAAATACACCTACGGATTTTGGAAATTTAGACTGAGATAGATTACACATTACTTCCACTCTCAAAAAAGACATGCAGATTTTATTGAGTTTATTGAGAGGGTGAATTGAGCTGCTGTATAATAGGCTACGTGGAGGCAGAAACCGCTCTTCAAAGCAATGACTGATGTGAATAAAAGTGGTAACTTTAGACAGTCATTTGGGAACAGACTAATAATATCCAACGCGGATGTTGATCCTGACATACATAGTAAAGCTTCATGATTTGCGCTTTGAATGAATGAGGAAATAGGCATGTCTGGCGCTGTAAAAGCTGGAGCAGTCCATATTGCATTGTGATTGGCTAGTTGTTAAAAACCACGCCTCTTTTGCGGCACGATCTCCTGTGCACGGGCATTTTCATGTACACGTGCTCTCAACTAGAAAAACCTGGATCCACTTAACGAGTTGAGAACTACATTCATGGTATGACTTAACTAGAATCTAGCTAGATGGCAATTATCTGGTTAAGCCAAACCAGATCAAGGGACAGATCCTGGATCTGCTTATCCTACATTTGTGATATTGCCCACTGGTAGAGCCCCTATCAATGTTTTCTTTTGCATCTATTTTTGAACTGTGCAATGTTATTGCTCTGTTTCAAGATTCAAGATCATTTTAATAGCCATAGTGAGTAAACATGTTAGAAATGAGGAATTTGTCTTTGTGCAGTATACAGCGCAGCGATCACAGCAATAGCAAAAAAATATGGAGCAAACAGATAGGCAATATTCAAATGATAAATGATAAAATACAAAGTAAAATACTGTTTCGTTTCCACATCTAGTCCATTCCAGAGAGCTACCTCACAAACTGAAAATGCACATGTTTTTAAGAGTAGTGCGAACAATACAATGTTTGAAATTAAGTTTCCTTCTTAAATCGTAACTTCCCTCTCTGTCCATGAAATTTTTTTGAATGTTGCCTGGCAATGTATCGTTTCTGGCTTTAAACATGATTTGAGCTGTTCTAAATTTCACTAAATCCACAAATTTCAAAGTCTGTGACTTTAAAAACAATTGATTAGTATGCTCACACGATACCCAAAATGATTTACAATCCTTTTTTTTGCAGTGTGCATATCTTTTATAAAGGCGCTTTCGAACCAAACAGTTCTGGGGACTCCCTGAGAGGAACTGCCCGCTGGGGAGGTTCCCAGAGAACTACAGACCTTCAAGGGCTTTTTTCTGTTTGAATTCGCACCATCAATAGGAACCATAGGAACGCTGAAGGGAGGCAGATGGTTATGCATGCTAACCATTACTAGTAGCTTCACAGCAAAGCAAGTGTGAGGCAGGGGATTGGTACTACTTTGGCCAATAATTAGTTAGCTATCGTTAACATTAGCGCAAAGTTAGTGATCATACTGCCTTAGGGCAGTTCTAGAAGTTCGACCAATCAACGTACACTTACATCTGGACCACTAAAGGTTCCTCTTGTGCTGGGAAAGTACCTATTCTGAAGTAGGAGCTAAAGAATTCCCTCAAAACTGCAATCTAAGAACTATGATGGTTCCCAGTTCCTGCGATGCAAACACAACAAAAAGTGGAGAGTTCCTCCAACTGTTCCTAGAACTAAAGTTCCTGCAGTCCGAAAGCACCTTAAGGTGCTTTTACAGGTATTCCCCCAAATTTCAACACATTAGGTTATATACGGTAAAATAAGTGCGTAGTACAGAGTGTGCAGTGTTTTCTGATTCAGGATGTGTCTAGTTTTACCCAATATGCCAATGCTCCTAGCAATCTTGGAACACAGATATTTTATGTGGGGTTTCCACTTTCCAGCAGAGCTTGTGGTCTATTAATACACCCAGAAACTTGTTTTTGTATACGCTTTCAATTTCCACATTATCAACTTTCATTATCGAAGTTTAATGATAACTTGTTTGTGTCGAACCAACATTTTAATTTGTACATTTCATTCTTGACCACCCCTAGAAGCTGCTGCAAGTCCTCCCCAGAACAAAAAAAAACATTTGTGTCAACCGCAAAAACAACACATTTTAACATTGACCCATCTGAACACATTGCTGCCTATTTCCAATATCACTTTTAAGCCAGTTGAAAGCTACCCTCAGACACCATACCTGTAATCTTTTTTTGTAATATCTGTTGTGGTCAATTGTGTGGAATGCTTTTTTTATGGGTCGATGAATATTCCTACTGCATTTTTTTGTTATCTCTACATCCTGTTAATTCCTCTACTAACTGTTCCAGGTAAGCTGGATTGATTTGTCTGTTGCTAATAATACTATTTAATATGTTCCATATTCTCTTTAATATATATATATTTTTTACTAGAGATAGTGTCCCTCACTGGCTCATCCCCTGACCTGGCAGTGCTCATTTCTACCATGCCTCGTTGGTTTGCCATTGAGGTCCCGCCTGCTTCTCGGCCTCGCAGATGCAGCTAGCACGCTATGCTAGCTATGCGTGCTCATCCGGCCTCCCACGCTGTGCGGGCTCATCCGGCCTCCTGCACTGTGCGTGTTCGCAGACACGCAACCTCAATAATATTAGTTAATTTTTGTTAACCTTCAGAAGATATCTTCTTTCTTTATACACATAAGTATAGATAAGTGTATATAAACACTGGTTCATTAATCACACAAATTAATCACTAAACATTTTTCTGTTTAGAAATCCACTATTCTTAAAAAAAAAAAAAAAATAATCAGGGCAAAAAAAAGCTGTTGTGAAACCTCAAATGACTGTGTGTTTGTGTGTGTGTGTGTGTGTGTGTGTGTGTGTGTGCGCGTGCGTGCGTGCGTGCGTGTGTGTGTGTGCGTGCGTGGGGTGTACTTGCGTACTTGTTCACATGCTGGGTGTGAAATGCCTTAGGGGGTGTTGTTGCCTGGAGGCCACTGTGTCTCTGAAGGTGAAATAACTCCAAACAGGCACACACCCTCTCCTCTCACCATTACCTTTCAAACCCCAGGGACACACACAGAGTGCTTTCCCATGTCTGCATGGCCATGGGGTTAGTCTACTCTGCCTGTGTGTGTGTTCCATAAGGAAGATGAATATTGCCCATAATAGAGCTCACCAGTCACGTGACTTTTCGTGACTTAATTTGCCCCAGAAGTAAGTTCTGCATTCATTTTCTCAATAGACATTTCGATAAATCCTTATATAACGAGTTTTATGGCTGGAACCAAGCCAACCAGTCTTCCAGAGAATCATGAGTGACCATAAAACATTCGGTTTAAGCAAGAACAAAAAATATTGAATTTTTTCCTGTTGTTATTTTTTGTTCTTGCTTAAACTGAATGTTTTATGGTCACTCACGATTCAGTAGGTCACGGGTTGGCTTGGTTCCAGCCTTAAAACTCGTTACATAAGGATTCATCGAAATGTCTATGGAGAAAATGAATGCGGAACTTACTCCCGGGGCAAATGATGGCACGAAAAGTCACGTGACTGTTGAGCTCTAAGTACAACAGCATGCCATCGAAGAGAGAGAGAGAGATCACACATTGTACTGGTCAGGATGTAGTCATTTTCACAGGAAGTGGGCCTCTCCTGTCTTTCCGAGAATATCTCTACGCTCTGAAATGTAATTAGCATAGTTTTCTCAGTATTTTTAACTGTAGGGGTTGCCTGCCTTCCTTTCTGCCTATTTATTCATATTGCCGTCTCTGTCCTCTAACCCAGTGGTTCTCAAATGGGGGTCCGGGGACCCCCAGGGGTCCGTGGCACTTTCCTAGGGGGTCCGCGAAAAGTTTTCAGGGGGGGGGGGGGGGAAATTGTTACAAAAGCTTCATAGTTCAACAAAAATATGTTATGCTTTAAATCTAAAATGGTTCATGGATTACATTCTAATCTCAAACCTATCAATTTAAGTCAATCACGTTACCGTGGAAACAATTAAGCTTAGCCCAAAATCACAAATCAGAATGAGGGGGTCCCCGGTATATTTTCTATCTTGTAAGGGGTCCTTGGCTGAAAAACACTTGAGAACCTCTGCTCTAACCTGACGCTGGCAGATGGTTTGATCGTGATCTCATGATCTCGCGTGAATCCAGCTGCCTCAGAAGCTTACCTGTCCTCTCCCTCCTTCCAGAAAGACAGACAGACAGACAGCAGTCTCTCCCTGTCCTCTCCCTCCTTCCAGAAAGACAGACAGACAGCAGTCTCTCCCCCACCTGATGATTGACATCTAATAGCCGGATAATAATAACCAGATAACCCAGAGACAAAGGCAGAGAGACTCAGTACCTCCATACAAAACCACCTCTACCACAGCAACTACAGCACACACACACACACACACACACACAGAGGGGAGGGGAGGGGAGGGTAGTCGAGCCAATGGTATTCACCTTATGTTCATACGCGGGGGTGGGCAAAATTCTTCTGGGTTGTGTTAACACTTCCGGCGGTCACGGCGCGAAATACAAAAGAACGTCAGAAGAAGAAAGTTGTTTTTGTAGCAGACAGTGCAGGGGGTAAAACAAAGAACGAACGTAGCCTACAGCGCGAGCCACTTACGACCTGCAGACGTTAAGGTAATTCCCTGGAATGCGAGAATTAACGAGCCAGTTACCGTACATGGCGTTGCATTCTTAGACATTGCCGTTTGCTTTTATTTGGTATGTTACATACAATTGGCTAAATTATTAGTTAATTCGGAGTTAGATGATATTGGAGCAGCCGGCCTTTTTCTTTTTCTTTTTTTTTTGCCGGAAGTCGTGACACAACCACACAACCGGGTCAAATGGGCATGGTGAATAATAATAATAAGGTGAATAGAGAGGCAAAGTGACCGCCTACTTCCTGCTTCAGCACTGTACCAGACATTTTCATCCGCTATTTATTTTCCCATAGACATTTTGTAAAATTCTTATAAAAATAGTTTTACTTGTTCAAACCAAACGGTTCAGATATATTTAGAAACAGGAGAGTGCAAAACGTTAAAAAGAATGCGGATTTAAAGAACATCTTTTTTCGATGTAGTTTTTTAAGTTTTGGTCTGAGTGAAATGTTCTATGGTTTCTCCCGATTCTAAATATAGCTGAACCGTTTGGTTTGACGAAGTAAAATGATTTTTATAAGCATTTTACGAAATGTCTATGGGAAAATAAATGACGGATAAAATCTGGTACAGTGCTGAAGCAGGAAGTAGGCGGTCACTTTGCCTCTCTATTTTACCATGCATATGTGCAACTGGCCATATTGTTTCTCTGTGTGTATTTGCGGAAAGTGTGGTTCATTTGCAGGCTGACAGGTGCACGACCCGACAGTCTCGCTGTTAATCAGTGGTTTTCAGTTTTGTGCGTGTGTGTGCGCGTGCGTGTGCGCGCGCGTGCGTGCGTGCGTGCGTGTGTGTGTGTGTGTGTGTGTGTATACATGTAAGCACGTATGCATGCATGTATGTTTATTCATGTTGTGTAATTAGCAGTATGTGTTATCGGCAGCATGTTGACCTCCTGAGCCCGGCCTTGCTGTGGCCTGGGGGGGCTGATGGCTGGATGTAATCCCCCCTGTCACCCCCAGGGCACGGTGGGAGGAGGAGCTTGTGTTCCCCAGCCTCATCTGAAACTTATTAAGACCCCCCCCGCCCACACACACACACACACACACACACACACACTGCAGCCCCCCCCACCACCTCCCACCAGAAGACATTTCACTGAGTGGCTGGAGCCCGTTATGTCCACAACAATCAATTTTTGTTTACTAGGATTTGTTTAGTGATTATTACGGTTTAGTAGAAATGTTTTGTTTTGTTTGTAGCCTAATTATTGTGTCGGAGAATCTTGATTATATTTTATATTCTCTTACTATACCAAATGTTTTGTATTTGGGGCTGTTTATTGTGATCACTGTGCGCTGGTTGGGAATCACTGTCCTATGTTGATATTTTAATAGGTAAGGTCAGGTTTGTTCTGTTGTGTGTCTCGTGTGTGTTCTGTGTTTGTTATGTTGTGTGTCTCGTGTGTGTTCTGTGTTTGTTATGTTGTGTGTCTCGTGTGTGTGGCTGCTGTGATCTCACTACTGCTGTATAATATGGTATAATATGTATGTATATGTATAATATGCTCAACGCTGCGCATGCTGAGAACGGCACAAGGGCACGAAGCGCTACTAATGAGCACGCGAAGCGCACGATATTTGCAGTTTTATTAATCTCAACAACCTCAGGCCGGGGATCCCTTTTGTTAGCGTTAGCCAATCAGCGCCCATCAATGGATTTTCAACCAGAGAAAAGGCGTTTACACATGGCGATTCCAGACCAAGA
>NC_139623.1:11962881-12015381 GCF_964638095.1 Poromitra crassiceps
CGTCTGAGACTGAAAGCTGAGATAATCGCAGTTTTGTGAAATTCAATCAAACAGGCAGAACAGTCACTTTAACCATTTATTTTTGGCATCAGTGAGAGATCAGACATCTAAACAATATAGTTCTGAACGCCCTCTCCTTCAAACTCCTCCCTCCGTGGGCATGTCTGGTGGCTTTCAGCAGCGTTTGCCACAAGCGAGTTTTCTGCTGCTGCTGCTGCTGCTGCGAGTTTGAGCAGCCTCCCTCCCTGGCAGCGAGTGTGGATGGGGCTCACTCGTTTCTTGGGTTTGAGAGCTTTGATGAAGCTTTGTGCGATTCTAGGCTTTATGCTGCGTGTTTCAAAGTGTGTTTTCCACCCAGTCTATTTTTGGAACCCCCCACCGCCTAGCCTGGTAAACCGCCCGTCACGTGAACTCACATTTCATTTGGTTCTCCGTGACGGTCTGGACCCGCACAGGCAGTTTAAGATGATTGGTCGAGCCATGCCGGGCCGACGAATCAGCGGCGGCCGTAGGCGGGCAGGCTCGTCTGGGCAAGTAGTGGGTACATGGTCTTTGTAGTTCTTTTCACTCGTCAACATCGCGGAAGTGACAGGCAGTCTGAATGAAATTGAATGTAATGTTCCCAATTCTATGTATTAAATTCTAAAAAACGACCCTCAACATTTGGGAAGGCTAAGCCACACAACTAGTTCGTTATAATCTAACTAAATGCTTCGAAGGTGACTTTACGACCGCGAGGACTCAATCAATGAATACCACGGAGATCATCCACAGGCACCTTCCGCGATCTGATTGGTTGAAGTTAACACCCACCAGCGGTGATAGACAGATGGGTCATCCAATCACCTGC
This sequence comes from Poromitra crassiceps, assembly GCF_964638095.1. Classification (NCBI taxonomy): domain Eukaryota; kingdom Metazoa; phylum Chordata; class Actinopteri; order Beryciformes; family Melamphaidae; genus Poromitra; species Poromitra crassiceps. The sequence continues at coordinate 11,963,732 of NC_139623.1, forward strand.
CAAGTAGCTTGGACAAAGTGCCCGCCTCCGTCAGCGGGTCTGGTGACTTCAAACCCAGATCGACTGGTTTAGTGAAACCTATGTGGAGCTATACCGTCCATCTGGCAGCGTCAGGTTACCCACCGCCAGCTCCCAGCGCGATAATGCGCGAAAGTGAAAGCGTTTTCGCCAATCCATTTTACAGAGAGAATGGTTTCCTCGCGCGTTCCCCTGCAGTTTTGGCTCCCTCTTTTTCTAGTTTGGAGAGCACTGTCGCCACTTAGTGGGTCGGTAAAATAGATTATACACATTCAATACCTCCAATATTGGTATAGGAGACGTAAAAGGGTTAGATCAACGTCCCACCGTCAAAAAAAAAAAAAAAACGATTTTTTTAACGTAAAAACACGTCATTGGCAGTCAACCGTTGGATTTTGTTTGACGTAAAAACACGTCATTGGCAGTGAACGTGTTAAAATGAGCCAATGACACATTCTTTGCATAGGACAGCCTACATTAAACGGAGACCACTGATGCTTTTAAAGCAACTGACAGTAGCAGGCTGGTAGCAGGGCACTGCTGCCAAGATGGCCTTAGAGATCTCAGGGCATCACGGCCAGAGGGAGGGGCAACAGAGGCCTCTGTGTAATTCCCACCCTGGTGAACACTTCTCAACTGTGCTGTTAGTTGCAATCGCAAATGGCAGAAATCCACCGACTGCAACGCTTGTTAGGAAATTCTTGACACCCTGACGTCACACAACCGGAACTGGGGGCACACAGAAGGTCAAAACAATGAGCACGGATGTGAATTCTGTGAACAAACCAGTATATCAATGACACGGACGTGGTCTTAGCTTTGGTTTTTAACCCGAATATTACAAAAGAACCCACTGATTCATAACCGGTCTAAAGTCATGTTATAGCAGTCTGGCACACTTAGTGACAAGCAAGACAGGAGTAAAACTGACAGGTATTTGTATTGAGTGTGGCGTCAGTGGGCATAACCCATAGGACAGCGAGCCTTGTTCCCCCAGCTTTGCATAGCAACAACACCGGAAGGTGTCCTTGAGAATATTGTGTCGAGAGCTGTGTCGTAATTCTCTATGCATGAAAACTCCTAAATTCCAGCACTTTGAATGTCTACTAACCTTTAATGCCTTGATTTTGATTTTTCAAATTCACAAACTTTCAAGGGCCTGTAGGAACCTTGTGATGTGTTTGTGTGTGAATGATGTTTCTATGTGATGGGTTTGATTCTGAACATGGCACATATGAAGAAAGCAGTTATTTACACTACAGAGCTGAGTGTGTGGTTGGGTCAGTCTGAGTGTGTGGTTGGGTCAGTCTGAGCTGAGTGTGTGGTTGGGTCAGTCTGCCATCCCTATGAAGTGCCTTTCTAGAGTAGAATAAATGTTTGCCACTGGAATAGCTTCCTCCAACCCTACTCTGTTAGAAAAACACTACCACTGTCTTAACTACAGCACCCAACATGAGTGTGTTCCTCAAGGTGAGACCCCATCTTTCTTGTTCAGGTGTGACGTTTCCACCAGGGTTTTGCAAGTTGACAGATGAACATGCTTCAGGATCCCCTTGTTGAGGAAGGGCACAGTTGCTCTCTATGCAGTGTGAAATGCCAGGCTGCTGTCCTGAAATGAACTCCTCTCAAATCACCGCTCTTCTACTGAGACTACTGAGGTTTTCCTAACTTCCCTGTGGTGGTGTGGTGTAGTCACATACACTCATCAATGTAACTTCCATGGTGTGGTGTAGTCACATACACTCATCAATGTAACTTCCATGGTGGTGTAGTCACATACCCTCATCAATGTAACTTCCATGGTGGTGTAGTCACATACACTCATCAATGTAACTTCCGTGGTGGTGTAGTCACATACCCTCATCAATGTAACTTCCATGGTGTGGTGTAGTCACATACACTCATCAATGTAACTTCCATGGTGTGGTGTAGTCACATACACTCATCAATGTAACTTCCGTGGTGGTGTAGTCACATACCCTCATCAATGTAACTTCCATGGTGTGGTGTAGTCACATACACTCATCAATGTAACTTCCATGGTGGTGTAGTCACATACACTCATCAATGTAACTTCCATGGTGTGGTGTAGTCGCGTACACTCATCAATGTAACTTCCATGGTGTGGTGTAGTCGCGTACACTCATCAATGTAACTTCCGTGGTGGTGTAGTCACATACACTCATCAATGTAACTTCCATGGTGTGGTGTAGTCACATACACTCATCAATGTAACTTCCATGGTGTGGTGTAGTCGCGTACACTCATCAATGTAACTTCCGTGGTGGTGTAGTCGCGTACACTCATCAATGTAATAGGGTGACCAGATGTCCCACTTTGTGCGGGACTGCACCGCATTTTCATCAGAAAACACTTCAGACGGAGACAGATAGAGAGGGAGAGAGAGATAAAGAGAGGGGGCGAGAGACAGAGACGAGACAGGGAGAGAGAGCACACGGCTTGCACCCAGCGGCCTGCTCGTTATAACTTCACTTAACGACACTACTGCAGCCTGAGAGACTTGTGAGTAGGCTACTCCCAGTAAAAAATAACAATACCAATGGCATGCAAATATACACTACTACTTAACCATAAAATAGGATAGCAATGTTAATGCAACAGTGTGTCTTCTTTGCACAAAGCTCTCCAATGTTGTTTTAGGACAATTGAAGACAGCCTCAAATATTTCTCAACAGCATCCTGTCTTTGAGATGTCATTTGCAGATAGTCTCTACACACTGCTGCTACAAAGGACATTTATAAATTCCATAAGCTGCTCTTATTCTTCATGTTTTGTTCAAATGAACCAGTAATGTAGCCTAGGCTACTACAGTTACAGTATGGTTCTACTTCAGTATAAGCTATAGTACATTGTTCTACTAGAAAAGCCTGACTAACGTTAATGCTATATATCAGTGATACTCAACTGGCGGCCCGGGGGCCACATGCGGCCCGAATTGCATTTATTTTATTTTTTTACAGTGCACCTGAACGCAACATGCAAGATACCCGCTGAATAAGGCCATGTTCAGACTAGGAGGCCAAATCTGATTTGTGAACTTTAGTGACCTATTAATGACTTTATCCAGATTGGTTTTATGAGTCTGGATGCTCCAAGTCTGATTTGTGTCACTTGTCCAAAACCACATATGGAGGTAGTTTCCAATCTGCTTTCGACTGATGTGACTTGAGTGCGGACGCGCAGATCCACCAAATCTGATTTGAACGTCATTCGCAACTTATCATCAAATGCTTCTGCGCAGGAAAACCACGTCACCAACGTACGTATTTACCGCCCACGTCGTTACCATAGCAACCCATGCAGATAGGCTGTTTAGGTCTGGCCACACAGATCCGACTTGAGAATCAGATTTGTGGCAGTGCGGACACACTCCCAAATCAGATTTGGGAAACCAATCAAGATAATGATGATTAATGACTTTATCAGCAAATCGGATTTGCCTGTAATGTGAACATGGCCAAAGTGTCCAAATGTTCATGTCATTCTGGCCAATACTCCACTTCTGTTATAGCATTTCAGTCTGGAATATGGAATATCTTTCAATAATCTATGATTTAGCTGCTAAATTGTCAAATACCGCCGTCTGCTCGCTACCCGGACACTTATGTATGTACTTAACCTAACTAACTATCCGGTGTGCACAACATTGTCAGACTAAACTCCGGCTGACACCCCAAAAACCTACAATCCGCTACAGAAACATGTATATTGATTGTTTATTAACTGGCCCCTGGCCTTCTATCATTTCACGAAAGTGGCCCCCGGGCAAAGCAAGTTGAGTATCCCTGCTATATATAATATGGTTGGAAGGCACAAACATGTCTTTCATATCTGAACAGAAGCCATGAATCCCATATCAGCAACCTGTCCTGTTTTATTGGAGCCTACACACTGTAGTCAGATGTGTTGCTTGCTTACTGTATTTACCTAGCCTGCGAGTTGGGACAGTTGAGAATCAACCAGTGGGCAAAGCATGGAGACGTGAGAATAGAAATGTTCATTTCTTTATGTTAGACATTTTATATATAGATATATCTATATATATAGATATCTCAATTTTAGACTACCTCGCAGCATCGGTAATGGTGTCCCACACAAGTATACTCTTTGTCCCACATTTGGTTTGCTGGGATCTGGTGAGTGGTGACCCTAGGTGTGGTGTAGTCACATACAGTACACTCACCAATGTAACTTCCCTGTGGTGTGGTGTAGTCATATACACTCATCAATGTAACTTCCCTGTGGTGTGGTCACATACACTCACAGAGCACTTTATTAGGAAACCCACTTATTTATGAAATTATCCAGTCAGCCAATCGTGTGGCAGCAGTGCAATGTATAGAGCTGAACAGTCACGTGACATCTTTTGCCCCCTGGAAATGTGAATTTCCCATTCATTTTCTCTATAGACATTTAAAAAAAACTTATATAACTAGTTTTAAGGCTGGAACCAAGCCACCTCGTGACCTACTGAATCGTGAGTGACCATAAAACATTTCACTCCATAAGCAAAAACAAAAAACTCTCAAATTTGTTCCCCCCCCCCCCCCCCCCGATGTTATTTATTTTTTCCTCCAACTGAAATGTTTTATAATAATAATAATAATGATTGGATTTTATATAGCGCCTTTCCAAGTGCTCAAAGTGCTTCACAGAATCATTATTCGTTCACACCATTCGTACCGGTGGTTCGAAAGCGTGGCAGCCACACATCGGCGCTCAACGGCCCCTCCGACCACCATCATTCATGTCTACATTCATACCAATCATACGAGGCAAGGAGGGTTAAGTGTCTTGCCCAAGGACACAACGACAGCAGCTGGGAGGGTCATTATGGTCATTCATGATTCAGCAGGTCACGGGTTGGCTTGGTTCCAGCCTTAAAACAAGTTATATAAGGATTTTCCGAAATGTCTATGGAGAAAATGAATGGGAAACTCACTTCCGGGGCAAAATATGTCACGTGACTGTTCAGCTCTATAAGATCATGCAGATACAGGTCAGCAGCTTCAGTTCATGTTCACATCAAACAGCAGAATGGGGGTGGGGGGGGGGAATGTGATCTCAGTGGCATGGTTGGCTGGAACGGCTGATCTCCTGGGATTTTCATGCACAAGTCTCTACAGTTTACTTTACAACTAGTGTGAAAAACCAAAAAGATCCAGTGAGCAGCACTGAAACACCTTGTTGATGAGAGCTGAGAGCGGTCAAAGGAGAATGGCCAGACTGGTTGGAGATGACAGAAAGGCTTCAGTAGCTCAGATAGCCTCTTTACAGCTGTGGTGAGCAGACCAGTATCTCATAATGCAACATGTCCAACCTTGAGGCGGCTGTCACTTTGGTAGCCGGTTGACACTGAGCTGAAAGCTGCTACCTACCAAGCATGTATTAGTATGGCATTCCTAATAAAGTGCTCAGTGTATATGAAACTGAGAAACCAGTATTACAGCTATGTTTATATAGAGACTGTATATAGATTTTTAAAGTGTGAAAACCAAATTGTAAAAAAAAAAAAAAAAAAACTAAAGTGCACTTCGTGGATTACGGTACCAAACGGCATAAGAACCTGCCATTTATTGCCGACTACGCTGCTGTTTTCTTGCCAAATAAACTGCTTCTATTCAGTCAAAGTCTGTCATCCATTAGATTAAATTTAAACTCAAGGGATAAGATTACATGTTGTGGAGATGAATGTTAGAATAGAAAGCATCAGACGACACAGGATCCTGTAAAATGGTTTTAATTTAGTTTTTTCCATTTTTTTTTTACTCTTCCCCTCTTGAGATGACTGATTTAGAAATGGCATCACTCCATCTCGCCCCTCCCCTCTGTTCCTCTCCTGTATGTGGGCTGATATGTCACTATGCAGGCTTCTGTTGGCCTCTACGGAAGGGCAGGGCACGCAGCAGTACTAGCAATGGGTCCCAATCTCTGGTCCCAGTACCCTTATCTGGCCTCCTGTTTCAGATCCATTCAAACTGATCGGATCTCAGGGAAATAGACTTGTACCAAAACTTCTAGGACAAATGTAAGAGACAAAACCATTTTAAGAGAAGTAGTATAAAGTCTCTGTTCATCACATAGGTTCCCCCCCCCGCCCCCCTAACCTCTCGTTTAAAACTCGGGAGCAGACATGGGAAGGATGTAGTCTTTCTTCCCCGGCATAAAGACATACAACAGGTAACCAAAAACAACAGTCATTTCATAGATTCATGTTGTACTCCACCTTCATTTGAAAACATCTCCCCTAGTGGATTCCCGGGAGCACAGCACCAGAAGCTACAGTATTATGGAAAAAATCAGTGACAATCATCTATAACCATTTAGTACCAAGGAGAGAAGGGGTGCATCTCAATAGGCTGGAGTAGCTGCATCTCCTTGTCTTCTGCCTTGGGTCCGATTAGGAATTACATTATCAAAGTATCTCGTGCTTTCTATTCTTTCGCAAACTCCGTGTGCATATAGAAGACGCCACTTCAGACAGACGTGTTATTGGACATTGTGCTACACAAATGAATTAGATTGGACTCGGTCCTATTGAGATGCAGCCATGAGGTCATGAGGTCTACAGGTGTCTCCCAAAAGACAGGCTGAACTGGACTACCCACAGATTGGAACCATAGAACTGGAGTGAGGGAACTCTTCTGTATTTCTACCCCAAAATGAAAAACAAAACAAAACAAAACCTGATGGAAAATGGAATAAAATAAAGAAAACTCTGCATTTAATTTAGACCAAAGATGACAGACACACCCATGTAGCACATACATATTTACAAGCGCCAAAAAATAAAAAGTAAAAACACTTCTTGATGTACTAATGTCCCTAATCCCTGCCCACACACACAGTTTTCTTCTCTCCCCCCACCCTTCATTTTTATCCAAAATAAAAATTGTACGTGTAAGAGTTATGAAAATATAGGTTATTCCGACATGGTTGTGTCATGGACTGCACTCCTCTCTCTCCTCCTCATCTCTTCTTTTCCTCCGCTCTCTCTCTCTCTCTCTTCAGTAAGGGTGTTGGGTGTTGCTGTTCTGTCCCGCTGGCCTGTTCCAACCCTGACCCCCTCCCTGACCCCCGGGGCGTGGCATGGAGTCACAGGATCACTGGAAGACCTGTTAAGGTCACAGCTCGTCGCGGTCCCTGCTGAGGATGGTGTAACGAGTCTCGCTGGGCGCCAGCTTCTGGAACGAACTTTCCGGGGGGCTGCTGGCCACTTCTCCTCCCGTCTCCTCCTGGGGGTGAAGTGGGGCACAAACACACAATGTCAAACTCACAAAAAATGGGAGTCAAACTTCACCTGATGTTGTAGCCCCACAGACTTGCGTTAACCCCGAATGGTGTGTGTGTGTCGATGCCGCTGCCTGACCTGTCCGGGCGTGCTGTCCGTGGGGTCGGGGCCGTGGTGGAACTCTCTGTGTAGCTTCCCGGAGTGAAGGTCTAACACAAACTGTCTCAGCTTGCCGGGGATGCTGGAAAACACACACAAAACACCCACACACACAAGAGATATACATTGATTGCGGCTGTACCCACAACGCATTCCCACACACAAATGTCAGCAATAAAGACAGAGCATATGGAAGTACGGAGCGGAGCAGAATGAACCACAGACAGAAAATCATATTGCTTTGGGCAGCAATAGAAGATATATTAGTCGTGGCGGTTGTGTCATGAAAGCAACATTAATCCATATCAGCCGTGTCCTGTGAAGTGTGCTCGTTACTGATGGAAGGTCATGAGCTGTTGTCCTATCACACGGGCAAAGCTGGTCCCCCAATCACAGCTAACCTGGTGTGTCAGAGCACACTCACACACACATCTATATATATATATATATATATATATATATATATATATATATAACATACACTGCACTAATGCCATTACAAGCTGTGTGCCACATGCAGTGGTGGGGAGATAGTGACGTGATGTAATTAGGTTGTGTTGGGCTGGTCAGTCCTCGGGGCTCTGTCTATCTGATCAAACTCTGATTGGGGAGGGAGGGGAGGCAGAGTGGTGGGGGGCAGAATAAATCAGATTAAATTAGATTAGGCTGGATTAGTTTAGCACTAATTGCACGTGCCAAATCATGTCACATTAGCTCCGGTGTCCTGGCCCATTAATAAAGGACGGCTTTTAAGAGGTGTGACATTTCTCTGCCGTTCTGGAGGCAGCATGTTATGGCGCGCGTGTGTGTGGATGGCATGTTTGTCTAGTGAAATTAACTTTGTTTAAGGAGACCACAATATCTACAATTTCAAAGTACTAAAATGATAGGGGTGGGGATCGATACAGCCATAGTATCACAATATTTTGTGTGGCAATATATCATATCGCAAGTATCCTGATATTTTATTATAGAAATTGTCAGGTGCATACAACATTTATGACAGGCTTTTATGACAGTGTTGGTCACTGTCTATCTGCTTGACAATCCCATTTTGCGCAATAAAAATTATTTAAGTCACAGGCTATCCGCGGGGCCTTGAAAAGTATTAAAAGTTAAATCAATTTAGGGGAAATTAAGGCCCTTTAAAAGTATTAAAAAGACTTAATTACGATTTGAGAAGTATTACATTTTGTAGCTGATTGAGTTAAATTGGCATATGATATATCGTCTGATATCGATTACAGAGTCAGACCCCTGAATTGAATCGATATTGTAGGCAGACTTTGTGATATCAGCAAATATCGTATTGTTGTCCAAATAATCTATATAATATTGTATTTGTGTAGTGTATGATTTACACCCCTATTGCTGATGTGACGAAAGTGGCGTTGAACTTTTCAAAATATATTGAAAAGTTCTTAAAAGGTACTGATTTAACTTCAGGTGTCCTGCATATACCCTGAGTCAGCTGAACAGACTGGAAACTTGATCTTATTCGATCAAACAGATGTTGACAAAAGTTTTTCTTTTTTCCCTTTGGGGACATCATTTGCAGTTGGAAAAAAGGTAATAAATCACAATATATCGCAATATTTTTTAAATCGCAAAAATAATATTGTATCAAATTTTTTATTTTATTATTGGGCAGCCAACATCCAAAAAATAAATATCTGGTATAAGTCCTTTGTAAGTGGAGATGGCCCAATTTGGTCTCGTATGGAAAAGCAGGCGTGTTCACCAATCTCCCCGGCTTCTATGTTGTGTGCTCCGCTGCCAATGACTGTAGGTGTCCATACGGATAATCCTATTGTGAGAGGTACCCTACGCATATGGACCCAATTTCACCTCCATCACACTCACGCTGGATTCGTGAGGTAATGTCATTTCTTAAGCTAGAAAAAGTCAGATGCACAGTCCAGGGTTCTCTGGAAAAGTTTGAAATGACTTGGCACCCCTTCTTAGATTATTACCATAAGGAATTTGACGCAAGAACTTTAGATTAGTAGCCCCTAACAGCTCTACCCTACCCTCTTCCCACCTCCCTCTTGTCCTTTCCTTGTCTTTATTTATTTATTTATTTTCTATTTATTTTATTTTTTTTACACTTGGTTGTCATTGCATCACAATTATTCAGGAGATTGTATACATGTATGACATCATGCAACCTTGCACCTATTCTGTATTGTCTGTCTTCCACGGGGTTTGTTTTTTCTTGTTTGTATCGTTTAAAAACTAATAAAAACAATTTGAAATAAAAATAATATTGTATCGTGACTTAGTATTGTGATAATACCGTATTGTCGGGACTCTTGGTGATTTGGTACACTGAGGAAGACTTCTGTCGAAACGTTTGTACCTGCCATCTGCTTCAATTAAATTAACAAAAGGACATTTTTGAGAGTGCTGGCTTTTCTTCTCCTTCATAGACCATTTTGAGCCGTGCACCCACCAACTGTTTTTTGTGAGTGTGCTTGCTTTTCCCCTTTTTCAGGGACTCTTGGTGATTGCCACCCCTAAAAAATGGCTTCACACATACAACAAATCTAGGTGGTTTGATAGAGACAGTAAAAGATGGGGTACTTACGCTAGGTCTTTGTATTCTGGAAACACATACATGTGTCTGAATGAGTCTATAGCGATGACAGGACAGTCAGCGGGAGTCTTCTGGATGTGCAGCAGAGGATGGCGGAACTTCTCACAGTCCGCATGGAGGAAGTTTATAGACCCTGAGGAGAAGAGAGGAACACCATCTGGTTGGTCAAGAGCAGTTCAGCTCTCCACAAGGGTCGAGTATCGACGCCCACTGCGCGCGCGCACACACGCACGCGCGCACGCACGCACACGCACGCACACACGCACACACACACACCTTTCTCACTAATGAGCTGGCGAGCCACCTCATGTTGGAACTTCTCTAAGCTCTCTGCGTCTTCTTTAATATGGAACAAGATGAGGAATGGGATCCCCTCTTCAGTCAGCTCCTGGAGAAAACACACACACACACACACACACACACACACACACACACACACACACACACACACACACACACACACACACACACACACACACACACACACACACAGAGTGGGTCAAAGAAAGATGGCGTCTTCCTGTGGTTCAGTCTGTGGATGGATGGACGGATAGGTCCATCTATCTTTACCATCTACACACAAATCCCCACTAATGGTTTTTACCGTGCTGACAATGTGCAGAAACGGGGAACCAACCTCTCCGTTTTCGAAGGTGATCTCCCTGACCAGCGGGACACACTTGTCCTGGGCCCAGGCGTACGTCAGGTCGAAGTTGGTGAGCGAGCCCAGGTAGACCATGTCGGGAACGCTCTCCCCCATGGGCTTGTAGATAACATTGTCTCCACTGAACCGCTCCGATTCTGACACTGTGCTGGAGAGGACAAGCAAAAAAAAGTGTTAAGATGGTGACAAGAGACTAGAACTCAAATGGAAGAATGCCATTTAAAAATTCGACCTAAAAAAAAGTTACTAAAATGATAATATACAGAAAAGCTCTAATGATCTAAAAGCATCTTTAGATCATTAGAAGCTCGTGCTTTGTGTCTCACCCAAAGGCAGCCAGGAACACGCAGTCATCTCGAAGGATGTTGGCCACCTTCTCAAAGGAGTGGTAGTTGTCCGAGTCCTTTTGTTCAAAGTAACCTATGATGTTTCGCTTGCTCCTCTGTTGAATAAGAGAGGGAGAGTGTTGGCTAAAGAACTGGTACCATTTATTTGATTAATATTTGCACGTTTAGTATGTGTAAAAGGTGTTTTTCACATCAGAACGCTTTGGAAATCATGTCGAGACGAGAGCGCTACATGCACACAGAACACAGCGCACTAGGGATGCAGCGGTATACCGTTTGAAGGTATACCGCGGTTTGAAAACGTCACGGTATCAAAACCACTAAAATCTGCCGTCATAACTTCCCCACAGTATCAGCTGTTTCCCCAAAACAAAGGGCCCAGGTTGCTTGCAGAGTGCAGCTTACGCGGCCCCTCCCCCTGGCTGCATGCCTACCTAGACTAGAGCACAGTAGAGAGGAGCCGCAAGGACCCCCCTGAACTTTCCCCCATCTAAAAAGACGACGTCGGCTGTATGGGAATATTTCGGCTATTGTAAAAACACAAATGGTCCGCAATACCGCGAAACCGTGGTATTTTTGTCCAAGGTTATCATACCGTCAAAAACTCTATACCGTTGCATCCCTACAGCGCACGGAGCATTTTTGTGTGTTTTGTTTTTCCCTGCAATCGCGTGCAGTACAGTTCATGACGCAACGATCACACGGACGGTAGCCGGCTAGTTTCGTCTGTTTGTTGTTGTTGATTGTTCACACTGTAAACATGAAAGACAGATTATTGGCAATTCTGGCAGCAGCGGAGTTTGAAGATCCTCCTGCCATCTCCTGCCTTTCTTTTTTTAATAGACTGTGTGTGTATTGTTGCCACTCACATCCACAGCATTAACCTCCTCCAGTGAGTTTAGCTCTTTGACGGGGTCAACCTTCTGCTGGCGGATGAAGTCGGCGATGGCCGCCACTGACCTCTGCCCCCTGTACTCCCTCTTCATCATCATCCCGTTACGGAACAGCTTCAGCGTTGGGTACTTGGTGATGCGGTACCGCTGAGCTATGTCGGCTGCAGGGGTAACGGGGGAGAGGTGAGTAAAGACGGACAAATCAATTGATGAACATGGGGAAGCGGGGTAAAAACACATGGGGATGGGAGCTCAACTTCTCCAGATTTTGACCATTTTACTTTCATTCAATTCATTTAATTTCCATTTCCATCTCTAACAAACTCAGCACCTGGAAGTTGGTTCCCAGAAGAAGAAGATGAAAAACACACTCACACTCAAATTCAAACAGCGCTGAAGATTTAGCAAACTTTTTTTTTAAGTGACCCCCACATTTTGTAAATGCCCCCACTTTATAGACAGTGGGGGAAAACATTTCTCCATATATATATATACATATATATATATATATATATATATATATATATATATATATATATATATATATATATATATATATATATACACACACACACACACACACACACACACACACACATACATGTATATATATATATATATATACATATACATATACATATACATATACACATATACATACACACACACATATATAATTTGTTCCCCTCCTCCTACACTGGGGCGGTGACAGAGACGGCGGTTAGACCTCAGTCTGAAACACTGCCTTCAGTTGGCTCTGATCTCCCACATGAAAGCTGCCCCCCCGCCAAGAGTAAATATTCTCTCTGCACAGTGAGCGAGTGTGAGTGTGCGTGTGCAGATGCGTGTGTGTGTGTGTGTGTGTGGCAGGTGTCAGTCTCCCTGCAGGGTGTCTCTAAGCCTCCAGTCTTCACAGGAAGCAGCAGTTTTGTCATTAGTCTTCAAACAGTTTGCAGCTCATCAATAATTCCCTTTAATTGATCTTTATCTCAAAAGGCTGAGTGAGGCTGGCGGTTTATGTGTCGGTGCTTTGGTGTGGTGGGCCTCCATCTGTACATATGTGTGCATCCAGTCTGCTGTTTGTTACTTGTACCTATATTGTCTGTGTGTCTGTGTGTGTGTGTGTGTGTGTGTGTGTGTGTGTGTGTGTGTGTGTGTGTGTGTGCGTGTGCGCGTGTGCGTGTGTGCGTGTGCGCGTGTGCGTGTGTTTAGGGGGTTGTGGGGATCAGATGACCATTGAAAATGTATTATAATAATATTATCTTAATAATGACAATAACAGTAATATTAAGATGCTTGTTGGGATTTGTATCTGAATTTCTTTTTTTTTTTTTCAACTGCAGTGGCTCATTTCTTGACAAAGTCACAAAGTGCCGAAAACTCACGATGTTGGTCACAGTCGACACGAGCAAACACCACCTGCTTGGTGTCAGGATACTCCTCCCTCACAGTGTTAGATGCTTCCTCAAAGATTGGATGGAGCATCTGACTGAACCTACACCTGCGGGGAGAGAAAGACCAGAAGAGAGAGAGAGAGAGAGAGAGAGAGAGCGAGAAGGGGGGGGGGGGGGGGGGGTTTGAGGACAGAGGGCTTTGCATGATTTTCTTAAGCAAATGAGATTTGGTTTTATTTTTGGAAGTATCTGCCCCAGCACAGCAGTAGCATAATTTGCAGCATTTGCTGATACTGTCAACTGATTACGCTGTCAGTTGACACAGGAAGCAGCAACACATTCTAAAGTCAGCTTTCACACATCAGCAGTGAAACACATATCAGCCCATGTTTACTGGAAGGAACGCTTTAAAATACAAGCAAGTCACAGCTCTCCAATTCACAGTATTACATTTCATTTGGGAGGCAATGACAGCAATCACATTGTTTGCAGCAACATGTGACATTCATAGGAAATGCATGCATCATCGTAAAAAAAAAGGGGGGGGGGGGGGAGCAGAGGTCCTGAGAAGAGATCCGGTGACAGTGCAACAGCATAAACACACTTACCAGTCTGCATAAAAATTCACTAATGCCACCCCAGCATTATCTGCAAGGAAACACACACAGGAAATACATATAAGCTTCGACATTTAACTAAACACAGTCATTAACGCGTCATTTACTGCTAGTACAATTTCTGCTAAATTAGGCTAATTAAATGTAAACCCTTGAGTTTTCTGGAGCTGAAGGAATGAAATAAAACAATCGGAGAGTGGGGGAAATGAATGAGCATCCCTGGAAAACAACAGAGAAAAAAGACAGAATGGATGATGGCTTCCATGCTTTGAGTAAAGTGATGTCTTCTTACTGAGGATGTCATCGATGTTGTTGGAGTCCAGACTGGTGATTTCTGCTTGTCCAGGAGTCGAGAGGCCCATCGCCTATAGACACACAAGAGAGAGAGAGAGAGAGAGGGAGAGGGCTCAATCATTAAACCATCACACACACACACACACACAAAAACACACAACATGCAAGACAACTATGTGGCAAAAACAGAATTTAAGGACGGTCGACTGAATTGTGTTGGGTCTTACTAAGTGAATGAGCAAACAAGCTATGAAAGAGGACTCAGCCTGACAGCATATCTAAACAACACTGACATGACATGGCATGTCACATGACATGACATGACATTCTCAGACTCAAAGTTCACATGAAGGGAGCACCAAAGAATACCATGTAAAATGTCCTGGGTTGAAATCTGGCCTGGTACCTATGTGGCACTGGCATGTCATCTCCCTCCCCCGATCGTCATCGTTTCTGTCACTGTGGTGATAGAAGCGATATATATATATAGCAAGTATAGCTTTGAAAATGAAAGCTTTCATCTAAACTACTAAGCATCTAAACTAGGGGTGCACCGATCACGTTTTTTGCCACCGATCACCGATTGCCGATCACCTATGAGAAATATCTGCCCAACCGATCATCGACCGATCACCGATTACCGATTACCGATCACCGATATATATATATATATTTATTTTATATTTTGTAGGCTAAAGGAAACTGCCAACATGAGACAGATGGGAGTTCAACCGTTTAGTTGTCAGTTCTCTTCAGTACAGTACAGCAGTATAGGCTTTTTACAGCATTATGACAGGAATAGTAGGATTGTGTGTGGTCTGGAAAAAGGAGGCAATAAAATATACAAACAGGTCAGTAACCAAGCTTGCTGTTATATAGGCCAATTATAGTGATAATTAACAACTAATAATATATAAATGATAATTAGGTAAACTGTAAGTCAGTTACTCTTAAACACCAGTCTTGAACCATGACTAAAGCCAAAGAGCTCCCACTCATAGAACCGGGGTTATGCACAATAACCGTCATACATTGGGATCCGCATCGAACGAACATCAAAACGACCCGCCCATCGAGGCCGAGTTACAGTGTTATAATTAGCAGCACTATGAGTGCGATCTACATAATGGTGACAGGGTTACATGACGGGAGAAACAACAGAATCACAAGCTACACACGAGCTAAACTCCATCTGAGTAGTGGCATTAATTAGCGCATCCGTCTGAATGGAGCGCACATCCACATAGCAGCACACTTTCGCTTCCTTCAAAGTGCCCGCGGGAACATCAATGCTTGCGTGGAAATTGTCTGTGTGTGCGCGTGCACTACCCCGACTACCACGTTAATCTGGGACTTTAATACACACGGATTTAACAGCATGCAAATGCCTCGGTAGGCGGGAGGACTGGAGGTAATTTATCTGCTGAGTCTGCTGTAATCACCAGCTGATTTGTGTGATTCAAAGACGCAAGAGGTGTGTTGACAGTCTGGTGCGGTGTGTGCATGGAGGTGAGTACACTGATGAAAGCAAAGCGTGTGCTTTGCAACACAATGATATAAACGTTAGAGCACAAATATGAAAGTTAAACGATAGACATTGAAGACATGAAAATGGGCTGCCTCATGTTTCTCACGTGCAGCATGATCGGCTATGCGATCGGCAAAATTAAAGGAATATCGGAAACAGCAGATCACATATTTGAGGTCCAAATCGGCCGATACAGATTGCGTGCAGATCGATCGGTGCACCCCTAATCTAAACAGATATGTTCTTGCTGCTTATCCGGCTCAGGCTCGCAGTGGCAGTAGGGCAGCCCCAACGTCCTTGAACTTTTCCCTAACAACTTCCTCCACCTCCTCCTGGAGGGTCCTCAGATGCTACCAGCCCAGCTGGTAGGTGTAGCCCCTCCAGTGTCTCATCCCACTCACGTGTACCCACTGTGCCCAGTACAACATATCTCCAAATGGAGCCAATCAGGCAGCATGGACACACCGAGGTCCTCCTGGGTCGCTGAGCTCCTCACCCTGTCATGAGAGCGAGCCCAGCCACCCTGCAGAGAAGCCTCATTTTGGCTGCTTGTATCTGTGATGTCATTCTTTCAGTCACTACTCAAAGCTTGTCACCACCATACTGTAGGTCACAAAAAGATCATGCACACACACACACACTTTATATAAATCTTCTTGTTTCTCAGACTGTTTGATCAATGGCATCTTGTCTTTTAAAGGCACAGCCGAGGGCATCACACGCCAAATCCAGGTCATGCAGTCATTCAGTCAGTCACGTAACGTGAAGTGTCGCTTCGTCAGATTGCCAATTATTATTGTGTTACATCACCACACGGCCATCTTGGTAGGAAAATAACAGGTGATTGTAATCAATTAACAGGTGATTACACTCAAGTGACACAAACAGCCAATGAGCTGTGTGTATTGTAGCGCCATATTGGTAGGACAATGCTTGTGACATCATTACACGGGAATACTATGAAAATACTTTCCCGGCTGGGCGGTGTTTGGACCAATCACGGTGCAACACGGCAAACAAACTCCACTCCACTTTAAACAGACACACCTTCAAACAACAAGCAGTTTACTCTGAGCACTGAGCAGCTGAGCTGACAACTTGTGTTGTGAAAATGTCGATCAAAAAGAAACAACATTCTTTCCTATTTTCAAGCCAATGTGAGTGAGTACAATGTGTTCATTGTGGATTCAACGTCTGTTTCTACGAAGCTCCGTTATGATGAGCTAGGGTGGCAATTTGGTGACTTTGTCACTCGATTGAGTGACTTTTCAGAACCCCCTGGGCGACTTTATTTCTGAAAAACGATTAGTGACAAATCTGGCGACTTTTTCTGATCCTGGAGGACAAAGTACAATGTTAAAGTGTTGAATCCTAAAGCATTTGCCAATATTTGATGTCAGTTTGCTGTACTTGCTTGTCATCCAGAGAGGTCTAATGAACACAGCATGTGACATGAGTTATCGCATACTGCGCTGTTGAGCCACCCTAAATCACCGCAGGGGAACGTCCTTCACCGCGACAGCCCGGGGTGGCATACACTGTAAGTTAAATGCTATGCAGCTTTACTTTGCTTTACTTTTTGAATTGACGCCTTTATAAGACAGGAAAGCAGGGAGAGAGAGCGAAAGACATGCATGATGCGGTAAAGGGCCACGGGTTCGATTCAAACCCAGGCCAGCTGTAGGTAGGACATAGCCTTAATGGTACGCGGTGTACCAGGTGAACCAGCAGAGCCACCCACCCACACAGCTTTATTTTTAACACCCTCAAAAGACACTTCACCTTAAATCCATCAAAACACATGTATGGTAATGGTTAAGGAATTTGACATTTTAAAGTAAGGATGCACTTAAAGCTGCTAACATTCTATGCTACTGGGCTAGCCACTAGCCAACATTGCCATACATTCTTGAAATAACGTTAGCTGTTGCATAGGGAACACCAATTTCGGCAAATTCAATCAAAGGCATTTCTTCCCTGGTTTTTCCGAGTTGGACTACTGTAATTCACAGAGATCGTAATTGCGACCTACCAAATGGTAGGTATGCTCTACACCTTATTATTTGCCCATATAAGGACGCTTCTGCATGATGTCATTTTGTAATCGTCTTTCCGTTTTAGACCCGGAAGTAGATTATGCTAGGGTTGTGCGTTGTCACCTAAATAACCATCGCGATGGTTCCACAGTGAAACATCGCGATGGACGATGGCATCGTCATTGACGGGGGGTGGGGTTAATTAATGATTTATGAATAGATTTGTGTGGGCTCAGTTTTGAACCTAACATTAGGTTACGTTAAGGAGAGATAGAAACACAGCAGCAGGCAGCCTACACAGTATGTAATGGAGAGAGTTCCTGGAAACAGGCGAGTTGAATTCACAGTTGAAGACTTGTAACATTACTCACATTGGGTTGAAAACAGGAAAGAACGTGAAGTTTCTTCTTTCTTAACATTTTCACAACACAACCGACTTCTGCTTATCTTCTCTTCCTCTCCGCTTTACCGCTTCTCTGAACTTCCTCTCCGCTTTACCTCTTCTCTAAACTGGGGATAAGGTACGCTTTGCCGCTTGTTTAATGCCGCCCGTGCTGCCGTGCTGTGTCGCGGTTCAGTGGAGTTAGCCTTTTATTTATTTTTTAATTGGCTGCCAACTAGCGCTGAACCGGAAGAACAAATACAATTGCATATAACGCGGAAGAGAGAAAAAGTGGGCGTGGTGAATAAGTTGAATACAAGGAAGAGGAACTAGAAACAAAACACGTCTCAGAGAAAGGGCCATAAACAGCCGAATGGTACACTACCCACTGCCACTACTCTGTGTGTAAGGCAGGCTAGTTAACACTTCAACAATCATGACTGTGCGCTTAACTGATCTGATCTCTGCTGACTTGAGAGATCCTCCTCAAACAGGATGCGCCAGACTAACTTGCCCAGGTTGTGACAAGCAATGATATTGCAGCAGGTGAGACAACAGTCAAGTTTAAACGATGAAACAGGTAGAGCTGGCTCTGCTTCACGCTCTGTTTGTGGAAACTATGTGGTAATTACCATAGCATAAATCAATATTATAATGTATACAAAACTAAAGGTTTTCTGCATATGCATACATTCACTGTGTGTGTGTGTGTGTGTGTGTGTGTGTGTGTGTGTGTGTGTGTGTGTGTGTGTGTGTGAAAGAGAGAGATAGAGAGAGAGAGAGAGAGAGAGAGAGAGAGAGAGAGAGAGAGAGAGAGAGAGAGAGAGAGAATGTATATATGGGCAGAAAATGGTTTGTGAATATAGATTTGTCAAATGTATAGATTTGTCAGATCTATATTCGGAGCGCAAACTGTGGAGTACAGTTGATCTTACAGTAGCCTATGTGAAAATTCTCCTTACTGTCCTTGTTTTAGCATTGGGTTATTAAAATATTTCTCAATTCCCTTTATAAGGAGAACCATCTCAACACTGAGCACAAAAAGTTGCAACCATGCCTTTTACTAACTACAATGATACACAGCTATAGTCTGATGTCAAATGTCATAACTGCTGTGACTAACTTTGTAAAGACACTGGTCTGCAACCAGGTAGGAAATAAAAGTTTCCATTTCAGGCCCAAACTCTCCAAACAGCAGAACAGCTGCGCTGTGTCTAGTTCCGGTTTGTCAGCCAATAAGAATGAGCCACAACAGAGGAATTCACCAACCGGCTAGCAACATTCCGGGAGACCGAAAACGTTACAATTACATACACCGGTATTCACAAACTAGTCTGGCAATAACTTTATGCATCCGTAGGATAAATTAAAGTAAACAATCGTTAAGCCTGATTAAAGATAGCAGACACACCCATTCATTAAACATCAGATTTAGCTAACCATGCTACCAATTGTTAGCAGTTACAGTCAGATGTCAAGACTTTGGCAGCAACTAGCGTTAGCTGAATGCTTCTCTTCTCAGTTCATCAAACAGTCCAACTTTCTCTGAAAGATTAGCGTTAAGCGTTAACGTTAGCTAACCCTTTGGCTAGCGTACTAACGTTACAGTTGGATAACTTGGTTATGTGACAGAAGTAGCTCTGCGTCGCTGGGTGACCCACAGCCACAGGGCCACATCAGTGACCGTGCTACCTAGCTGCACTTCCAAAATCCAGTGAGCCGGCTCGCCGGCCACTTTAACGTTACTAAACCATGTCCCATATCAACAGAGAGAGTATGTCGGATAGCTAGTAGCTATCTAGCAGCAAGCTAACGTTAGTTGCGGCGCATTAACGATGCAAGGCTAACGTTAGCTTGGTTGGTTAGCTTAACAGCACTGGACTATTAGTGTATAAGTTATTACATGGCTGAGACGCAGATGCTTACCAGCAATATGCTCGTGAAGAAACGGATATCGAGAGAGGGAAATGTCGGTAAGAGTTTCATTGTATAATAGGGTTGGTGGAGGTATGATGCTGCTCAGTCTGTCTCGACGCCACTCTCTCCTCACCACAGCAGGAAACGAACGGCGAACCAGTCTCACTGTGACCACGGAACCGCGAGTGATACTTCCTGGCATTTGTTAGGCTCTATGGGAATTGTAGTTTTATCAATAGATAAATGACTGCCCTCGTAGACGGTAAAAACTTCATTCATGGCGATTTGTTACTAAACAGTAGGCAATGGGAGTTGTAGTATTTTGTTATTACTCTAACGGTGGCGATCCAACGGGACGACTTGGAAGAAAACTTCCCAAAATCGTTAATCTGAGAGAAAGGAAATAATAAGGACGGTAAAGACAATACCAACAAAGAGAGTGTGGAAAGAACATTTCTAAACACGTTGACATTAACGTGATATCCAATGTAGCCAGTGCCACGCATTTGTTTTGTGTGCCACTGTCGCTTATGAATCAGTGATTTCTTTTAAACTGGGGTGAGTTGCATCATTTTTGTTACTTTGTAACGTTAGCTTCCCCTACATTTCACCAAGGCTTCTAGTTATGCCTTTTTTAACGCAATCAAACATACCATTAAACTTACTTTGTGGTAGACCTTTGATTGTGGTGGAAAGCAAGGTATTCTGAGAAGTTATAGACTCTTAGCTCAATCAAACATAGCATTATTAGCCAGAAACATACTTTGTGGTAGACATTTGATTGTGGTGAAAAGCATTCATTTCTGAAAACTCCTAAATCTCTGTAGATAGGCCTACACACCTTCAGCAAAATAGCGTAACATGTTAACACCATGCCCGCAGCTGTCCATAAACCATAAAGCACATTATTGTACCTCATCAATCAGCTTGTAGGGACTGGATAACAAAAGTAATCTCTATCCCAAATCTCTACCCACTGCCACTGTCACCCAGGATATAATCAGTGCTATGGTGTTGTGTTGGCAGCCAGTGTGTGAACAGGTGGGCAGGTCTCAGTATGTGAGTGATCCTCTTTCTCTGTCCCAGCAGGAGGCAGGATCAGGCCAGGTAGGGGACCTGGACGAGCATCCACACACCCACCAAGGATGCACTGAACTGGGAAACATCTGCTGAAACACAGCAATGGTAAGAATCCACCCGCCACCATTGTAGGCTATACTGTACATTCCAGAAAAAGTTATAATTTCTGCTGCAATTGGGGCTTATCCATTTATTGCCTGTGGTTACTTTTACATTTGTCATATTACTGCCTATTTGTATTTCTCCATTTAGACTATGTGTTACACACATAATTGTGTGTAACACCCTAATTGTTAAGGGGATCAAGATAGAATGTTGAATTGAATCCCATCATTAATATTTTATGGGCTAAAGCTGTCCATAGGGGGTTCCCAGCGTGTGAGCAACTCACAGATGGAGGAAGATTTCAAGCCCCCTCTCCCCCCCCCCCCTCCCTCTCTCTCTCTCTCTCTCTCTCTCTCTCTGTTGGTGGTTGGATACTAGGTATGGGTGGATATGGGTGTGGGTGTTTGCTTCCTCTGACTCATCTTTTTGTACAAGTGCGTGCGTTCTTTCTGGGAGTGTATAATTTTGTTAGAATCCGCATAATGACGTTGGAAACCAGTGAATGAATTCATTTTTGGGAATAACCATATTTGCATATTGTCAGATGGAAGTTGCCTTCATGTCTAGTAGTCCTTGTCAGTGTCCTATTACACTACAGTGCTATGCAGTACACACTTGCACCCCCCCCCACATCAATCAGATATCATCTGTCCATCTTCTCCATATTGCCACTCTCTTCCTTTTTCTGTTTTCTCCATCTTTTTTCTCCACCCCCCTTGCTCCCATTGATTTTTTGTTTGTTTTTCCAGCTGATTATGTCCCTGTACTCTGATTCGCCGGTGGGCACATTGCTCTCTGCACTCTAATTGGACATTTAATTAGATCAGAGTTTTAGTCCAATTAGACTCTGAGGTACGGGAAAAGGGTTTGAGGGGAGAAAGGGAATGGAGGAGGAGAGGAAAAAAGTCCCCAAGCTGGTCTCTGCACCCCCCTTTCCCATCCCCTCCTATTTCTCTCCTTCATTTTCTCTGTCTGTCTGTCTGTCTGACTCTATCTCTCCCTCTCCCCTCTCTCCTGAGGCTGTCTCATTAGTGATATAATGGGATGACACACAACACAACACCCCCGAACTTTACGCACAGATAGAGCGACCGGGCCTGCATCATTTGACTGTTCAAATATAGAGCGACCGGGCCTGCATCATTTGACTGTTTCCCAGGCTGTGTGCTAGTTTTGAGCCTTTCTGGTGTAATGACTCCTCGTTCCTTTACAAAGTCTGGTGCTCTCCTCCTCCTCCTCTCTGGTGCGAGTTGCTACGGGAGCATGTGCACGGGAGGAGAGAGAAAGTGGTTTGAGACACAGCCAGGGTGTGATGAATCTGCAGCACGACCTGACAGACTGCCAGTCACAGCAGCATCGACCAGCCCACACCGCACGCGCACACACGTTAGCGCCATGCAGGCAGTGCAGAACCCTATCGACTCAGCGGAATGTTCCGGTGTGATATCGCCGCACCTAATGAGACTAAGATAAGCCTCATTACCAGCAGCACTCTGTTAGATGCCAGTCAAACCCACGGCTGCCCCCACACCGCTGTTAGCTCCCCTATGGCTCCACCCTCTCCCCCCCTTTTGTTGTCATCGTCCAACTCTCAGCTCTCCGACTCCAAGCATCAACAACACTGTCCCCCGACGGTACACACACACACACACACACACACACACACACACACACACACACACACACACACATGCGCGTGCACACACACACACACACACATGTGCATGCACACACACACACACCCACACACACACACACACACACACACACACACACACGTGTGCGCGCGTGCGCACACATAGACACACACGCAAGTCCTAAGAGAACACAAGTCAATCTCAATGTCCCTGGAGCAGTCTTTCACTCCCTCCTACCCTCCACCCTCAGGGGACAGATAGAGAACCAGCCTGTGCTATGTGCCCTGCCCCCCCCCCCCCCCCCCCACACACACACAGACCTGGCCCAAAGAGCATGGAAGGAAAGAGACGAAACTCCGGCCATTTTTGGAAACAGAATGCGCCTCGCAGTGGTCAGCTGCGGTAGCGCGGGCCCCTATAATCAGCCTCTCTAAACAGTAACTCAACGGGAGAACACTCTAAATTTCGTGGATTCACATATTTTCTGGGCGTACTGTAAATCTTAATTGAAGTGGTGTAGTGCAGGGATGTAAAACAACAACCATATTGTGGAAACTAAGCAAAATTTTTCTTTTTTTTCTTTTAGTTTTTTCAAGATAAATAGTAAATGCAAAGGACCCGAGGTTAAAACCACGGCAACGCACTTCTGACGGAGTGGACGACAGCCGCATTGGCTATTTATCTTGAAAAAACTAAACAAAGAAAACGAAAAATTTTGCTTAGTTTCCACAATATGGTTGTTGTTTTACATCCCTGCACTACACCACTTCAATCAAGATTTGCAGTACGCCCAGAAAAGATGTGAATCCACGAAATTTAGAGTGTTCTCCCGTTGAGTTACTGTTTAGAGAGGCTGATTATAGGGGCCCGCGCTACCGCAGCTGACCACTGCGAGCCTGTGCGAGGTTCTTTTGGCGCTGTCACGCTTCCAAAAATAAAAAATGGCGGAGGCTGCTGGGCGCTGATGTTGCAATGGGGCAATATGGAGCTTTCAGTTCTTTCCATAAAAGTTCTTTGCCTGGCCTACACTGCCTACCTGCACCAGTGATTTTGTCTGTGTATGTTCTGCATACTGTATATATATGTGCAGTGTGCATGTATAAACCCTTTTCACAGCAACCATTTTGAGGTGGTAAAGCAGGAAGTAAAGCAGGTGTAACCAATACCATTAATGATGGTTCCATTCAATTTAGTGCCAGGGCCCTCATGAATACACCTGCTTTACTTCCTGCTTTACCACCTCCAAACGGTTGCTGTGAAAAGGGCCTATATATTTGTGTGTGTGTGTGTGTGTGTGTGTGTGTGTGTGTGTGTGTGTGTGTGTGTGTGTGTGTGTGTGTGTGTGTGTGTGTGTGCGTGTGCGTGTGCGTGTGCGTGTGCGTGTGCGTGTGTGTGTGTGTGTGTGCGTGCGTGCGCTGGAGAACGACAGACAGCGAGCCGTGGTGTTTTAGCCACAGGCGTCGGTACCTGACCCCCGTGGCTGTGAGATTGACAGCTGTGGTCCCGCCTAATTGCATTACTCTCCCAGGTGATTGGCCCAGACCCTCGGGGCTCATTTGTCAGGATGCATTGTGGTAATGATGTAAATTAGCAGATCTATGTGTCACTCAGCCTTCCCCCCCCCGTTGATTGGCCCCGCTGTGCCCCAAGGCCCGGCCCCCAGCTGAGGGAGCTAGCTCATTGGTCCTTGGGGAACCAGGAAGTCCCCCAGAAATAGGGCTTACAGATTGAGAGTCCCTATGGGCTGATATTATCTTTCTTCCCACCTCTTTACCTGTCACTCAAAACTAGGGACAGATCCCTCCAGCATGTATCTCCTATCAAAGACATATATTCACTCATACACACAGACACACACACACCCATGCGAGCCTAGGCACTATATAGTGGTTATCAAACTTTTTCACGTCAAGGACCCCTAAACTGACACAAATTAGACCACTGACCCCAATTTGATTTGGTCCCAGGCAGTGTTGGGGGTAACTCATTACAAAAGTAACATATTAGAGGTAATATATTACTTTTAGCAGTAACTCAACTTATTACCAATAGGATTTCAGTAATATTATACCAGTTACTTTGTCAAGTAACACAAGTTACAAATTGAGATAAAATGTTTTTAATCAAAGCATATTTAAATAAAGATTCAATAATTTCCTAATCAAATTGTGTTTTTTTGTAATGCAAATAAACACTATAGATGACAATAACAAAGGATAACATTTAGAATTTTGGACAGTTTACACTGACGGTTGAAGGGGAAGGAAACAAAGATCAGTCGGGTAATGTATATAATCTAACTATAATCTGTATGCTTCTGGAAAATATGTCTCACCATGGCTCACATCTGTCCAGCAAATACTAGATGAATGTGGTTTTTCTTACATTTGGTTGGACCAAAGGTGACAATATTAATTGGTTGAAGCTGGCAGTTGAACAGAGGTTAAAAGATCCGTTTTTGCAGAAGTGGCACTCTGAACTTCAGAGTATGTCATCATGTGACTTATACTGTGAATCTATACAATACTTTAAGTTTTGAACATTATTTACTTTGTGAAAACAGGAGGTACAGCCAGGCTATCTGTAACCTCCGGGTCTCTAATAATAGAACCCCCAAAGTCATAAGAAGATATAAAGGTCTGGAGAGGAACCAAAGAATTTGTACTTTATTAATGATAACTGTTTATAGGAGATGAGTTCCACGTTTTGTTTGAGTGTAAAATGTAAGCCTTGTAGAGAACAGAAATAAGTACCTGCCTTCATTTTTTGTAAATCACCCGTCTATGTTTAAACTCATTTTGTTACTGCAGTATAACAAAGATCTATTCTGGTTGTTCACCAATGTATGATGTTCTTTATGTTTTGTTTGTACTCCAGACCACAAATGTGGTCTGGAGTAAATAAAATCTGAATCTGAATCTGAAATTATTTTTTCGGGATTGTTCCGGGGCAGCGATGTCATTCTACTGCGGCTGTTGTTTTGGTGAAAGTAATGCAAAAGTAGTGTAATAAGTAACGAGTTACTCTACACAGAGAATAATATTGTAAACTAACTTATTACTTTCAAATGAAAGTAACTAGTAATATGTAGTATATTACATTTTCAAAGTAACTTGCCCAACACTGGTCCCAGGGTCCCCCATATGATATGATTTTTGCTTTTAGACATTTTATTACAGAAAAGATATAAATATGTCATTGTGTTACTTATGAATGGAATTCTAGTGAAAATAACTTATTCCCCTTTTTGCTGGGGACTCCCTGGAACCCCCTCAAGGACCCCAGGGGGTCCCCGGACTGCACTTTGAGAAATACTGCTATAGACTAAAATAGCCTCACATAGGCTGAGGCCCTAAATACACTCTGTAATAACTGGTATTCACTTGTATAAAAATACAAAGTGTGTGTGTAACTGTGTGTGTGACTGTGTGTGTGACACCGTGTGTGTGACTGTGTGTGTGTGTGTGTGTGTGTGTGTGTGTGTGTGTGTGTGTGTGTGTGTGTGTGTGTGTGTGTGTGTGTGTGTGTGACTGCGCGTGTGTGTGTTTCTCTTTAGAACAGGAATAGAGGCCTCAGGCTCAGTTCCCCACTGCTTACACAGCATGCCCCAGCTCTGTCCTCCCACAGACACCTTCACACAGACAGACATGCAGACAACCAGACAGACTCACGCACGCGCGCGCGCACACACACACACACACACACACACACACACACACACACACACACACACACACACACACACACACACACACACACGCCTAACTGTCTCAATAGCATCCATTCAAGTGTTTCTTACATGCCTGGTGTGTGTGTGCATCAGGAGGTAACGGCGTATCCGTAGTGTTGCTGAAAGGCTTTGCGGGAGTCACTGGAGTCTTTCTCTCACTCACTGAGGTTATATGAGGCAGAATATGAATAAAGGCTAAATAATGTCAGCATCAGCATGGATCGATAGCTATACAGATGCACAGCCACCCGCACCTCGGCCATGATCAATAGTTCACTGGGAGTTATTGTCTTCATATTAACAAGTGGAGTGCTCCCTGAGGAACAGATATGAACGGCTAAATGAAACCACTCCGCTGTCTCAACAGGAATCAGCGTTGTTTTGACACCGTCCTTTGTTTGAGCTCAGACACTGCATCTCTAAAGCTTTCTGAGCCACATTTGGATGCGCTGTAGGCGTTTCCCAAACAATCAAGTCTCGACCCCTCATGAAACTCTAAACTCAACTCTTGGCAAATATGAATGTCCCACATGTCAATATTGAGCAAATTGGGCGGGCGTCCGGGGAGTGTAGCGGTAGATTCCCTGCCTACCAACCCGGCGGGGGCCAGGGTGGGGGGGCATCGGTGCTCTCCATCATTGGCCGAGGGATGCCTAAGATATTCTGACCTATGTCAGAATATCTTAGGCTAGGCTATAGATTAGCTACAGCCAAACTGTAGGCTGTAGATTGGCTGCACCAAAGGACTCCAAAATCTCAAAACCTCTCAGAAATAGCATGGAAAAAGCTCCATGAAAAAGCTGCCTGTCTTATTCAAATTATTAAATTAACTATAACTGAAAAACGAAAAATAAATCACTCACTGAACCTCCCCCCATGATTGTTAAAGTGTTCAGGCTAAGATTAGATTAGATTAGAGTAGGACAGGTAGATTAGCTAGATTCCTTGTGTGCTCGTTAGTTCCGGTTAATGGCTAGAGTAGTCAGATTGTCGTTTGGCCTGGCCGCTCTGCTGCTGGTTCCAGTGTGCCGCTGCTACCTCGGCCGCTGCAGCGGGATGGCCAGGCGGATTGAGTAGCTGCTGTTTGCAGTGGCTCATTTCGCCTGGTAAATATAATACATAACTTGATGATTGCTAAATTTTTCTGTCCCTTGTGACTAGGGATGTCCCGATCACATTTTTTTTGCTCCCGATCCGATCCCGATCATGTGATTTTGAGTATCTGCCGATACCGATTTTTCCCGATCCGATCTTTCGGCAATGCATTAAGAAAAAAGAAAAGAAAAAACTGCAATCAAGTTGACCCTTAACACTTTCAGTGCCACGGCCCTTGGGCAAAAGGTTGCTTGCTGTGCCACATAGGCCGCAATGCATTTTAAAACAGTCATATAATTTCTTTAATAATTACTATGTAAACACTGAACACGCACAAATAACGATGAGACTCTCTTCTATCACCTGCAAAAAAAAGTTTATTGATCCCATTTTCCGTTCTTTAGTTATGAGCCGGAGAAGATAGCTTGATTGAACGAAAAACAGAGCTTTTTTTCTACGAGCTGAGATAATGAGCCTTTTGTGAAATTAAACATTTCAAGCACATCACTGACTCTGAAGCTAATTTTCTGATGTAGTCACACCTCAAAAATAATTTACTTCAATA
Organism: Poromitra crassiceps; assembly: GCF_964638095.1. Taxonomy (NCBI): domain Eukaryota; kingdom Metazoa; phylum Chordata; class Actinopteri; order Beryciformes; family Melamphaidae; genus Poromitra; species Poromitra crassiceps. The sequence continues at coordinate 11,992,042 of NC_139623.1, forward strand.
AAACAGTGAAGGCAAGGGAATTTTGTTTGGAAGAATAATATTTTTAGCTGAAACCAGCAGCGCTGGCGCCTGCATGCGCTGCTGGTTGCAGCTTCTTGCTGATCTTTTGCTGCTGGTGGGCATCGGATATTCTGGCTTGCGTTTGCCAACCCTGTCCTGCTGTCTGGGTCTGTGTTGTGTACTTGGCTCTGCGTGCCCACCTCCCCCCTCCTCCTCCCCCCCCCCCCCCCGTTGTGGGAGGAGTGTCTCTCTGCTCTGCTGTTTTCTCTGCCTGTGCTCAGCACTGAAAAAGTCCGCTAGATCCTGCTTTTTTACAGCCGCGTGTACCAGCTCCCATGCTTCAAGTTGAGAATAATAACAAATCCACGGCTGATCATGCAAATGGGTGTTGCAGGGGACACGGAGGCTGTTGCAGCGGACACCGAGGTGCTCAATTGTGATAGCAGATTGGCTGCTGCAGGGGCACAGCTAAACGTTGCTTCAATGAAGCCGCTGCATACGGACGGATGCGATGCGATTTCCTTCCCCCCAATGACTTCTTCTGTGTGTTTCACTCCACGTTCTCTCATCTGGAGAGCGCTGTCGCCACCTAAGGGTTCTGTAAAATAGGTTAGACACATTCAATACCTCTGATATTGTAAGAGGCGATGTAAGAGGCATAGATCGACACCCCCCCGTCAAAAATTTTTTTTCGAGTTATTGACGCCATTTGGCGTCGCTGGCACTCTACGGTAAATTTCTAATGACGCCATATGGCGTCGCTGGCACTGAATGTGTTAAGATTGTTTTTTTATTTAACAGTATCCAACTAACTATCCATTATATCCAACATGGATATGGCTTTTTTATTTAACAGTATTCATTATATCCAACATGGATTCAAAATTTAAAACAAAATAAAATAAAGCTTATCAGTGGTGCACCACAAAATAACCATGTAAACTAAAACAAATGATGTGCAGAATAGTGCAATAACAATGTAAATCAGGAAATGCGTTTGTTTTTGTAAATTCTTCTGCTCTGTGCGACACTAAATAAATGAATGATGATATGTAATTTAAAACCAAAACTAAGGCCTCAGGATGAGTTTAAGACGTGAACATGGTCATGTTTGTTGAATAAAAAAAAAAAAAAATTTTTTTTTTTTTTTTTTTTACTCCCGATCTTTTCACCCCGATTCCGATCTTCTAAAAATCACGTGATCGGCCCCGATCTCCGATCACGTGATCGGATCGGGACATCCCTACTTGTGACTATTCATGACAGTATCCCCCAGCCCCAGCATATCCTATCTGTTCTGCTCTCTCTCCTCTTCCCCCTTCCCCTGCTCTCTTCCTACCTCTCTCCCTCCCCACCTCCTCCCTTTTCCTGCTCTCTCCTCCCCCACATTCCCTCCCCCTTCTCCCCCTCTCACTGTCTCTCTCTGATTGTTCAATCATGTTGTTATTATTATTACATCACATTACATTACGTCAATTGGCAGACGCTTTTATCCAAAGCGACTTACAGTAACACATTTTGTCAACAATAGATAAATCAACTATGCAACATAATAGAGCCCGACCGATATGGGATTTTTGAAACCGATACGATACCGATTTTAGGGAATAAAAAATTACCGATACCGATAATATCGGCCGATATATATATATATATATATATATTTTTATCATCAAATGTTTATCCCCCATTAGTGCTAATCCCCCATTAGTGCTAATTTTTTATTTATTTATCCTGGTTGCTGCTCCACCCTCTGCCGATCTGGGGAGAGCCGAAAACTGGCTCCATGCTTCCACATGGGCAGTTAGCCAGCCGCTTCTTTTCACCTGACAGGGGAAGCTTCACCGGTAGGACATAGCACGTGGGAGGATCACGATATTCCAACGAGTTCCCCTCCCTCCGAACAGGCGCCCTTAACGACCAGAGGAGGCACCACATCAGCAACCCTCAAATATCAAACACTTGACAAAGATATGATTGAGTTGACATGAATTGAAATATGTGATGTAGGCAGGATATTTTACAGCTTATTAATAAACTCAATGCAATGAAACAGTAAACTTAACTGGGAATTTAATAATTATAAATAACTAGAAATACAAAAACACAATAGAACAAATAGTTAAGAAAAAATATCAAATATACACAACATGCTGTCCATGCTGTCTATAACTTTTATATATATATATATATATATATATATATATATATATATATATATATATAAAAAAAAAAAAAAAAAAAAAAAAATTGGCCGATAAAAAAAAAAAATATCGGCCGATACCGATATATCGATAATCGCCAATATCGGCCGATAATATCGGCGGGCCGATAATATCGGTCAGGCTCTACAACATAATGTATGACAGCTACAACCTTTGAAGGAATAGAGAGGTAAAAAAAAATTTTAGAGAAAGATGTTAGTTCAAGAAGGGGCCAGGTGGAGCCTTATTACTGTATGTTATTGTTGTGTCAGCTACATTTAGCTAGACATTTTCTGTTAAGCCCTCTGAGACATCCTTGTGAATTAGGGCTATACAAATAAACTTGACTTGACTTGACTTACCAACATGAGGGTCACAGGTTTGTATCCACGTGTTACCTCCGGCTTGGTCGGGCGTCCATACAGGCACGTCCATTGGCTGTGCCTGAGGGTGGGAAGCCGGATTGGGGGGTATGTGTCCTGGTCGCTGCACTAGCGCCTCCTCTGGTCGGTCGGTGCGCCTGGTCGGGGTGGAAGGAGACTTGTGGGAATAGAGTGATCCTCCGGGAAATAGCGTGATCCTCCCACATTTACATGCACAATTAATTTTAATTTATTTAATTTTAAACAAATCTTCTTAACAGTTGACCCTGCAAAGTCATATCTTCATTGTATGGTTTTTTCTCACATTGAATATTGCTTCACAAACTGGTCGTTTGCAGGTGCCACAGTCATAGGGCCCTATTCTCCCACAGGCCTTCGGCGCAAAAACTGGCCTTAAACGCAAAAAAACGTGCCTTGCGCCTGCCTCGGGAAGATAGCAACATGGCTTTAGGCCCTGAAATGCGCTTTACGCGAAATAGGCGTGGCGCAGTCCCAGAATGGGCGAGAATGGGCGTTTCGGCCTTAAATACCAGCCTAATGATATCTTCCCTCCTGGTGTTAATTTAGCGCTTTGGAAAACCAGGCCTATTCAGTGCGCCGGTTGCGCGGAGTGCTCCTCTACCCTTTCCTCTGTCCCTTCTCTCTGTGTCACTCCCTCTCTCTTGCTCATCAGTCTGACACAATACGACTGCTTGAAAAAAAGTTCACCAGTTCTCTCTCTCTGACTCCCTCGCTTAGACAGACACAACACAAGTCAGATAGAAAAAAGAAGTTGTTATACCGTACATAGTATAACAACATGTGAAAAAGACTGATTGGTGGGATAGTTAGATTTCAAAGATGTTGGTTGAGGAAAATAGTTTGTGGATCAGAGAGCCTCTGACTGGTGTGCACATTAAAACACAAGGATCCAAGGGCCGTTTAACCATTTATTTCGTAGTAGGTTCGGCGTAGGTTGATTGGATGGATAGATGGATGTACGGATGTTTTCTGTACAATAATAAACAACAAAGTATTAGTACATTGATGTGCCCACCAGAACTAACTAAAAATAACAAAAGGAATATAAGCTTACATTTGTTATGCATCCACTAAATTAGGTCAAAATAGGTTTCACACCGGTTGGTGTGTGGCTCCACTGGTCGGACAGGGCCTGTTCATAGGCAAGATAAACATAACTCGGATGCATGACATCAGGTAAAGAAATCAAACATAACATAAAAAGGTACACAGTTAACATAAAAAGGTACATAGTTGTCTACTTACTGGTGGGCATCACCTTGCAGGTTCAAGTCTAACACAGTGATGCAAACATTTGCTTGTTGTTTGGTGCTGCACAATGGTGGCAGGCCAGCTCTCAACTGGGGGTGAAACTGACTGAGGTTTTAAAGGGAGTGTGCAGGCTGATTAGGTAATTGTGACCAGCTGGGTGAGGTGCAAGAGGAACAGGTGAGGGAGTGATGCATTATGGTAAATGAAGTCCAGAAATCCAGCTTGGGATTTTTAACAGCCGCCCCTTCAAATATGGAGTATTTGAATTAAGTGGAATACCAAGCTGGTTTGGTCAGGTGACAGTTCCTAGTAGGCTGCCCCATGGAGGTAATGGGCAGCATGGGCATTCAAGGGGCAGGGATCTGGACGGCCTGGGGCTGGGTAACATGGGAGGTCTAAGGCTGGGCACCACAGCGGTTTAACATTAGGACTTGGTAACCTGGGAGGTCTAAGGCTGTGTAACATGGGAGGTCTAAGGCTGGGTAACATGGGAGGTCTAAGGCTGGGCACCACAGCGGTTTAACATTAGGACTTGGTAACCTGGGAGGTCTAAGGCTGGGTAACATGGGAGGTCTAAGGCTGGGTAACATGGGAGGTCTAAGGCTGGGCACCACAGCGGTTTAACATTAGGACTTGGTAACCTGGGAGGTCTAAGGCTGGGTAACATGGGAGGTCTAAGGCTGGGTAACATGGGAGGTCTAAGGCTGGGCACCACAGCAGGTTTAACAATAGGACTTGGTAACCTGGGAGGTCTAAGGCTGGGTAACATGGGAGGTCTAAGGCTGGGTAACATGGGAGGTCTAAGGCTGGGCACCACAGCAGGTTTAACAATAGGACTTGGTAACCTGGGAGGTCTAAGGCTGGGTAACATGGGAGGTCTAAGGCTGGGTAACATGGGAGGTCTAAGGCTGGGTAACATGGGAGGTCTAAGGCTGGGCACCACAGCGGTTTAACATTAGGACTAGGTAACCTGGGAGGTCTAAGGCTGGGTAACATGGGAGGTCTAAGGCTGGGTAACATGGGAGGTCTAAGGCTGGGCACCACAGCAGGTTTAACAATAGGACTTGGTAACCTGGGAGGTCTAAGGCTGGGTAACATGGGAGGTCTAAGGCTGGGCAACATGGGAGGTCTAAGGCTGGGCACCACAGCGGTTTAACATTAGGACTTGGTAACCTGGGAGGTCTAAGGCTGGGTAACATGGGAGGTTGGACCTTGGAGAGCTGGCCTGGTTCTGGAATTTGGTGTGGTAGTCCTGGAGGTATGGTGGTGGCCTCCTCTCTCTGCTTGTCTTATGCCTGCATCCGTCCCAAGCTGTAGTTCGGCCCTTGGATCCATATCCAGTCAGCGGCTCAATCCGGCTGTTCGAAGGACCATGAAAAAGACTGATTGGTGGGATAGTTAGATTTCAAAGATGTTGGTTGAGGAAAATGGTTTGTGGATCAGAGAGCCTCTGACTGGTGTGCACATTAAAACACAAGGATCCAAGGGCCGTTTAACCATTTATTTCGTAGTAGGTTTGGCGTAGGTTGATTGGATGGATGGATGTACGGATGTATGGATGATTTCTGTACAATAATAAACAACAAAGTATTAGTACATTGATGTGCCCACCAGAACTAACTAAAAATAACAAAAGGAATATAAGCTTACATTTGTTATGCATCCACTAAATTAGGTCAAAATAGGTTTCACACCGGTTGGTGTGTGGCTCCACTGGTCGGACAGGGCCTGTTCATAGGCAAGATAAACATAACTCAGATGCATGACATCAGGTAAAGAAATCAAACATAACATAAAAAGGTACACAGTTAACATAAAAAGGTACATAGTTGTCTACTTACTGGTGGGCATCACCTTGCAGGTTCAAGTCTAACACAGTGATGCAAACATTTGCTTGTTGTTTGGTGCTGCAGCAATGGTGGCAGGCCAGCTCTCAACTGGGGGTGAAACTGACTGAGGTTTTAAAGGGAGTGTGCAGGGTGATTAGGTAATTGTGAGCAGCTGGGTGAGGTGCAAGAGGAACAGGTGAGGGAGTGATGCATTATGGTAAATGAAGTCCAGAAATCCAGCTTGGGATTTTTAACAGCCGCCCCTTCAAATATGGAGTATTTGAATTAAGTGGAATACCAAGCTGGTTTGGTCAGGTGACAGTTCCTAGTAGGCTGCCCCATGGAGGTAATGGGCAGCATGGGCATTCAAGGGGCAGGGATCTGGACGGCCTGGGGCTGGGTAACATGGGAGGTCTAAGGCTGGGCACCACAGCGGTTTAACAATAGGGCTGGGGAACATGGGAGGTCTAAGGCTGGGCACCACAGCAGGTTTAACATTAGGACTTGGTAACCTGGGAGGTCTAAGGCTGTGTAACATGGGAGGTCTAAGGCTGGGTAACATGGGAGGTCTAAGGCTGGGCACCACAGCGGTTTAACATTAGGACTTGGTAACCTGGGAGGTCTAAGGCTGGGTAACATGGGAGGTCTAAGGCTGGGTAACATGGGAGGTCTAAGGCTGGGCACCACAGCGGTTTAACATTAGGACTTGGTAACCTGGGAGGTCTAAGGCTGGGTAACATGGGAGGTCTAAGGCTGGGTAACATGGGAGGTCTAAGGCTGGGCACCACAGCAGGTTTAACAATAGGACTTGGTAACCTGGGAGGTCTAAGGCTGGGTAACATGGGAGGTCTAAGGCTGGGTAACATGGGAGGTCTAAGGCTGGGTAACATGGGAGGTCTAAGGCTGGGCACCACAGCAGGTTTAACAATAGGACTTGGTAACCTGGGAGGTCTAAGGCTGGGTAACATGGGAGGTCTAAGGCTGGGTAACATGGGAGGTCTAAGGCTGGGTAACATGGGAGGTCTAAGGCTGGGCACCACAGCGGTTTAACATTAGGACTTGGTAACCTGGGAGGTCTAAGGCTGGGTAACATGGGAGGTCTAAGGCTGGGTAACATGGGAGGTCTAAGGCTGGGCACCACAGCAGGTTTAACAATAGGACTTGGTAACCTGGGAGGTCTAAGGCTGGGTAACATGGGAGGTCTAAGGCTGGGCAACATGGGAGGTCTAAGGCTGGGCACCACAGCGGTTTAACATTAGGACTTGGTAACCTGGGAGGTCTAAGGCTGGGTAACATGGGAGGTTGGACCTTGGAGAGCTGGCCTGGTTCTGGAATTTGGTGTGGTAGTCCTGGAGGTATGGCGGTGGCCTCCTCTCTCTGCTTGTCTTATGCCTGCATCCGTCCCAAGCTGTAGTTCGGCCCTTGGATCCATATCCAGTCAGCGGCTCAATCCGGCTGTTCGAAGGACCATGAAAAAGACTGTGATTGGTGGGATAGTTAGATTTCAAAGATGTTGGTTGAGGAAAATGGTTTGTGGATCAGAGAGCCTCTGACTGGTGTGCACATTAAAACACAAGGATCCAAGGGCCGTTTAACCATTTATTTCGTAGTAGGTTTGGCGTAGGTTGATTGGATGGATGGATGGATGTACGGATGTATGGATGATTTCTGTACAATAATAAACAACAAAGTATTAGTACATTGATGTGCCCACCAGAACTAACTAAAAATAACAAAAGGAATATAAGCTTACATTTGTTATGCATCCACTAAATTAGGTCAAAATAGGTTTCACACCGGTTGGTGTGTGGCTCCACTGGTCGGACAGGGCCTGTTCATAGGCAAGATAAACATAACTCAGATGCATGACATCAGGTAAAGAAATCAAACATAACATAAAAAGGTACACAGTTAACATAAAAAGGTACATAGTTGTCTACTTACTGGTGGGCATCACCTTGCAGGTTCAAGTCTAACACAGTGATGCAAACATTTGCTTGTTGTTTGGTGCTGCAACAATGGTGGCAGGCCAGCTCTCAACTGGGGGTGAAACTGACTGAGGTTTTAAAGGGAGTGTGCAGGGTGATTAGGTAATTGTGAGCAGCTGGGGGAGGTGCAAGAGGAACAGGTGAGGGAGTGATGCATTATGGTAAATGAAGTCCAGAAATCCAGCTTGGGATTTTTAACAACATGACAGTTTTTTCTAACATGACAGTTTTGAGCCTGTGACATTCCGAGGCTGTTGCATCATCCTACCTGTGCAGTGAAGGCGAGAGAAAACGAGATCATTCTGGCCAAACATTCACTGCCTGGCTTGCAATTCCCTGCAACAGCCACACATGTGAAATCTCCCAGCATGCATTGGGCTAATCCATTTCGCTAATAAATAGCAACCAAATGAGCCGAAATAGATAGAAAGGTAGATCTAAATAATGTGTAATGTTAACACAACCTGCAATTGTAGAACATTTCAATATTGGACCAAATAAAACATCGAAATGAAAACACCACCCTATGTGAAACATACTGTATATGTCATATTGGGGCTATATATATCCCTTGCAGATTTAACGTGATTTAGATGAGTGACACTGTAACGCGGTTCTACTGTCATGTCCTACTGTGATGTCCGCTCCAATAAATTGGCTCTACTTCACATTTTAGTTTTACAATAAAAACACATTTATGCAATTACTTTACATAATGTAGGCTATATTTATGTGCATCATCCTACCTGTGCAGCAGGGGAGAAGAAAAGGTAGCAAAACGATATCATTCTGGACAAACTTTCACCAATCTAATCTCATCATAGGGATAGGCTATATTTTTCTAGCTGATGCGTTTAGAACATTCTTTTCACTTTGATCTTGCTATAGTGTAGCGTAGTTACATGCTTGCAGTATTTAAACTGCAGTTAGATTGGTTTGAGAATAATATGGAATAATAGCCTATATATGGAGACAGACAGAGGGGATAAAAGGGAGGGGGGGAGATCAGAGCCCTCGGCTTTTCTGAAGCCGGACTGGATCGCTCCGTGGAATTGGAGCTGAAAAGTGAAGCATTTTATTTGTTTACTGCACTTCCCCAATGAGCAGATAGTGCATAATTTTACGCTTAAAAGGAGTGGTTGTAATGCTTAAGGCTGCGTGTAGCGCCGATCCCAAAATATCGAGTGCGCTGGTCCACGCCCACTACTCTGGGCTCCGTCTGCCGTTGGGCGCAGTTCATAGGCCGATGCAACGATAGAGCCCTTAAAACCCATTGAACAGCTTTTTGCCTACATGTCACGGACTAGCCCCCCTCCTGTTCAGGAATTCATCCACAAGAAAAGAATCACTGGACTTGGCACCAGGTCAGACACCAGAGGTGACTGTGAGGTCCATCGTAGACTGACCACGTTTGGTCAAAACGTCCTGTCTATAAAAGGCAGCCAAACATGGAACAGTCTCCCAGTTTCTTTAAAGAGATACTCAACACTTTTTCCATTTTTTTCTGCTGAAAATCAATATATATTGGAAATTAGCTGTGTTCTTGAGGAATCCAGGTCAAAGTCCTGACATTTACTGTAAATCTGAGTAATTCCTCATCTCTTCTCACATACCCATGCAGTTCCATACAAACCAAAAAGGCAAAAAGGCCAGCTGTAGACTCCCAATTTTCCTCCCTTTCTATGGGCTGAGCTCTTGATCAGTGACGTAGCTTGATCACTGACGTCACCTAACCCAGCCCGCCCATCTCTTCCGCCTAGGCCTTCCCCAGCCAAAGTTGATAAAAGGGGTTGCACACCATGCTGGGCCTTGTAGGCAGTGTGGAGAACAGTTTTGTTGAGTAGAGATAGAGAGAGATTTGTGGAGCGTTTTGATAGGAGTGCATAGTGTAAATTGTAGTTGTGTGTTTGTAGTATTTAGCAGTTTAGGTCTAGTTTTAGAGTACGTCAGATAGCCTAGGTTGTGTGTTTGTTTGAAAAAAAAAAAAAAAAGATTGTTTGTCTGTTTGTCTGTCTGTTCATTTGTTTAGTGAGTTTAGTGGCCAGGGACAGGGTTAGGCATAGTAATGGGTCGAAAGTGTTGTGTTCCCGGGTGCAACAGCTACACCGGTGTGCACAAGTTTCCTGGAGACCCGGCCATCAGGCGTGAATGGCTCCGACAACTGGGCCTAGCAGATCCGCAGCATGACCGAGTGGGTGTTAGCATCCGGAATATATATATATATATATATATATATATATATATATATATATATATATATATATATATATATATATATATGTATGTATGTATGTATGTATGTATGTATATATATATATATATATATATATATATATATACATACATATATATATTTGAGCAAATTATATATTTGTTCGTTTATATTTAAGATTCATATATATTTATATTCATAAATCAATTCATATTTTTATTGTAGCAGTTGGGGGCTGTCATATTGACTCCAAAAAAGAGAAGGAAAATATGTGGCCAAAAGGAAAGGGACAGTTTGCCAGGGCGTCTGGAGCTGTAGTCATGATGAACAAGATGCACATCAAACTGTGTGTGTGTGTGTGTGTGTGTGTGTGTGTGTGTGTGTGTGTGTGTGTGTGTGTGTGTGTGTGTGTGTGTGTATATAATGGGTTTGTAACACCACAAGCAGGAGAATACTGTTGTTTTTGAAGGTGTGGCTGTATGGCATCTTTTTGATTTTCCAGCATGTGTTAGATGTTAGCATTTGAAGAACGTGTGTGTGTGTGTGTGTGTGTGTGTGTGTGTGTGTGTGTGTGTGTGTGTGTGTGTGCAAGCAAGATTATACAGAAGGAGAGCGAGTGAGTGAATGCATGTGCATGTGAGGAAGCTTCGCAAATTAGAGATGTTTGTGGTTGATTTTGGTGAAGCCCCCGTAAAAACTCTCTCTCACGGAAAATCACTTCCCATGACTTGGCACATGTGCCACACACACACACACACACACACACACACACACACACACACACACACACACACACACACACACACACACACACACCTTTAACTACTGTACCTACGATGTCTCCCTCCCACCCCGTCACACACACCTACATACCTACTTGACAGTAAAAATAATAGTAGTAACTAACCATTAAGTCTCTATGACAAAGCGGGGCTACCTGGCATGAGCGTGAGAAAGCAGCGAGCATGATGGGTAATTGCCACGCGGCACGCAGTGTCTACGGGAGCGCTCTTTACGAGGTGAAGGCAGGCAAGGAGAGGGGGCTGAGATGGAGGGATGGAGGACACCATGGTATTCCCTCCTCCCTTCAGCTCTCTCAACTTCTCCCTGAGCTCAGAGGTTCTCAGGGCTGATCCACCTCCATCTCTGAAGACACCCAGCCAGTGTCAAATCGAGGTGGCCGACAGTGGGCTGCCCCTCTCCTGGTCAAGCGCACTGAGTGCCAGTGCCCTCATAGCTCGTCACAGACTAGAGCAGCAGTTATCTTCAGTCTAATCTAAGGCCATACTATGTGCTCACCTTGCAACAAGCAGACCACAAAGGCTCAGTCCTTCGCACAGCCGTCGCGGGTTCGAATCCGACCCGAGGTCCTTTGCAGCATGTCATCCCCTCTCTCTCTCCCCACCTTTCCTGTCTGCTTTTTGTCCTGTCCTATCTAATAAAGGCAAAAATGATGTGCAAAAAATAATCTGAAAAATCCATACAATAACAGACAACCTTATCATGCTCATAATTTACGAATAAAGCGGTCTTAAAGTTAAATTTAATTTTAAAATGAATTATCTCAGGTACACACTGGCATTTGCTTGTATGTATGGAGCTTCCATGCAAAATGGTGATGTACCTGACCAGTGGAGGCTACGCAGCGGCCATTATCGGACCCAAGTTCAGCCAATAACGATAGTTTGTAAAATGTCCTATCTGTCAGCACCGATTACTAAGCATCTACCTCTAGTGTAAACCCTAGCATGCCCAAAAGTGAAAATACATTATCTACTCACCCCCATGCCGGTGGAAGGTTGGGTGAATTTCTTTAGTCCACAAAACATTTGTGGAGTTTTCCAGTTAAACAGAGTTGCAGCGTTCTTCTAAAACATTTGAAGTGAATGGTGACCAACTCTCAAAGGAACTCTTATGCAGGAGAAAAGAAAAGAAAAGAAAAGAAAAGAAAAGAAAAGAAAAGAAAAGAAAAGAAAAGAAAATCCTTCAGAAGCCCTGAGATGCCAAGTTGACTTGAAAAAACATCATTGACACCCTGTTTTGAGCTGAAATCTTCACTGTAGCTGTGAGCTGAAAGTGAAAGTGAAAGCGGTACTTTCAGCTCATGGCTACAGTGAAGAATTCAGCTCAAAATGATGGTGTAAATGATGTCTTTTCTTTTCTTCCCCCGCCCCGATTTTTTTATCCCAGTTTTATCCCCCGTTAGTGCTCATTTTTATTTATTTATCCTGGTTGCTGCTCCACCCTCTGCCAATCTGGGGAGAGCTGAAACTGGCTCCATGCTTCCTCCGAGACATGGGCAGTTAGCCAGCCGCTTCTTTTCACCTGACAGGGGAAGCTTCACCGGTAGGACATAGCACGCTATTCCAACGAGTTCCCCTCCCTCCGAACAGGCGCCCCTAACGACCAGAGGAGGCACCACATCAGTGACCAGGATATTGCATGTTTTGGTGTGGGGTTCCTATATGAAGGAAACCCCCAGGGGGCACGGGGAGAACATGCAAACTCCACACAGAAAGGCCCTTTCGACGACCCCACCCGGGCCGTGGGCATTCGAGGACATGCGGACGGGCACGCATTCCTTCAGCGCTCACAGCGTCCCAGGTGGGAATCGAACCCATGACCTTCTAGCTGTGGGGCAACAGCGCTTACCACTGCGCCACCGTGCCCCCAAATGACGTCTTTTCAAGTCAACTTGGCATCTTGGGGCTTCTGGAGACTTGGATTTGAAAGTTGGTCACCAGTCATTTCAATTGTTTAGGAGAATGCTGTAGCTCTGTTTCCCTGGAAAACTCCATGACTGTCCTGTGGACTAAAAACCATCACCCGACCTTCCACCAGCATGGGAGTGAGTAAATATTGACAGAATGTTCATTTTTGAGTGAACTTATCCTTTAAGAAATGAGTGGGATGGTGATCGGTGAATCAAGTCTGTTTGTGTGACTGTTAAGGAAAATGTCTTGGAGAGAACTGACATTGTGGCAGGAGTTTGTGTCTCTGGCGTTTATGTGTTTAGGGGCAATAATTGATTTCTGTGTTGCGCCCCCGCAGGGCTTGTCCCACATCTCTAAACACACACACACACACACACACACACACACACACACACACACACACACACACACACACCCGTGGACAGGCCTGCTGCAGTATTAATGAGAAATGAATAAGACATGAAGAGAGACCCCCCCTCTTCCACACTCACACAGTCCCCACCAGGGTCTCCCCCTCCCCAGCTGCTTCCTGTCTGCAGATTACCCTGCCTTCACTGGGCTCTGGTTAAGTGGGGCCAGGAAGAGATTTAACCCCCTCAGCAGGAGCACGCACACACACAGCCACACGCATGCACACGCGCACGCACACACACACACACACACACACACACACACACACACACACACACACACACACACACACACACACGCACACACACACCCATACACACACACACACACACACACGCACGCACACACACATACACACACACACACACACACACATACACACACACACACACACACACACACACACATACATACACATACACACACACACATACACATACATACACATACACACATACACACACACACACACACACACACACACACACATACACATACACATACACATACACGTACATACACACACACACACACACACACACACACACACACACACACACACACACACACTAGTGAAGGAGCTGTAGGTGTGTGTACCACTGAGATATATGAATGGAGAGAGTGTCCCTATCTCCTCCCTGTATGCTCTATTGAAGCCAAAATCCTGTGAAAATCAGTGAACCAGAGTCTGCGCAGTAGCTCCGTTGATTTAGAACCTCTGTGGGCTCCCCGCCCCTCTGAACTTTCTTATGTAGAGATGCTGTTTCTAGAATGCGCACAGTGCGTTGTGTATTTATACACAGTCTAGCTCTGTAAATACAACACTTTAAGTTGTAATATTTTTTGTCTCGCCAAAAGTAACCAGGAAGAGTCCCACTATGAGATCAGTTTATCAAAATGACGCCTGTACGAAAATCTGATTTTGGTTGTCGGAGATTTCTCCTCCGGGCTGCTGTGCTCTCAGCCCGGACCGGAAGTGGAGGCTGCTCTCGGCCTCACTGGGGAAATTATCCGATCCACTGCTGTGTTGATTAAGCTAGCCAATGTTTCCGTGGCATTTTGATTAACTTTATGATTTAATTCCTTTTGGAGTAAATGTTGGTTTTACAAATCTAACCTTGACGCTTTACGCTACGTTGTTTACTGGTATAGTGTGGGTAGGGCAGCCTGCTGTAACGTTCTATTTAATATAGCTCAGTGGTAACGTTAGCCTAGCTGCCTAGTCTCGTCTCTGTTAACTACCGTATATCCTTACAACAGCTAAGAAAGGAGCTTGTGAAGAAGGAACAGCCCCACAGTCAAAGCATTTCTCTGAGATATCCATATAAAAATGTTTGTTGCTTTAATACCAGAAATAAAACCTCTGTTTATGTGACGCTAACGGGTTAGCGATTAGCTCATGGCTGGTGCTTGCGTACTAGGCCCCATCTTATAAAACACATTTCCTGGCAGCTTGACAACCTGGCAAGTTCTGAAAATATGTGTATATTATTGTGTTATTCCAGCTATCGTTATCGGTTGTTAAGTTATAGTAATATTAAGCCGATAAATAATGAAAAACAGCCGACTAGCGAAAGTGGCTAACGTAGCTGGAGTAACTACTAAAACACATATTTTCTGAACTTACTTCAGTCCCCAACCAACGTTAATTCCTCGCGTGCCTTTCTCAAAACAATGTTCTTTTTATTGCGGTCCATTGATATGTCTGGTAGCCAGCACAGCCACCCCGACCTCCAGGGAGCCACTACCCGTGTTAAGAGCCTCTGCCCCGGGTCCACACAGAGCCGACCTCCAGGCAGCGTTACATGATGAAAGCACAAAGCAGCACTGTGTCCTGTCTATGTCAAACCAACGCTAGTTCTATACTGTGAAGAGCCTGTCCAGCCAATGACGGCTTGAGACTGGCTGCCACAGCTGTCAATCATCCATTTTTATACCTTTTTATATGTCAAATAACTACTTAAAAACAAACTGATCAGAAAAATGACCACTTGCACAGGCATTAGCATGATAATGACTATCTAAAATGATACAAACCACCTTTGGAAAAAAATTATCTGACGTATACTGTGATTATTTCGGTTGTAATTTTCCCATCCACTAACATGGGGAGGCGGGCCTTGTGACCTAATACTGGATTCAGCCGTCAGGGCGGCGATCTAACATGCAGCGGCTTCACTAATGGAACCATGGAATGGCGTCCATCTTTATAAGTCAATGGTGTGTACGGGTAAACCCAGTCAGCTGTCAGGTAGACATATGATTGATGTCAAGAGAGGATCATTTTACAAGCTTGCTTCTTTGCAATCTGGGAACATAGAGTCTATCAGACAGGTATCCGCTGCAGAGCAGAGCCTTCCGTCATTGTTTACAGTCCCATGATGTCTCATATGCAGCTATTTATTATTATTATTAGCCGTTAAATGTCATCTGGAGTCTGGACCTACAATTGATCAGCGTCTCCAACTCGTCAACGCGTCAAACGGACCGTCCACAATAACCGCAGCACACAGAAGTGGAAGTCTTGGCGCGGACATCGACTATACACCGTTTGTCCCAGAGTCATATTAGCCCTCTGACTGATGGACTCTGGGTGCCCAGGTTGACTTCTTTGTGGCTGGTATTTATCAATGCAGCTTAGAACGAGAGCATCAACCGAATGCTTAATAATATGTCAATGTAAACAACATTGCCAATTGCCATTATTTAGCTACTTTGCTATGGTGTTCAATGATATGACAGTCAAGAGTGTGTCAGCAGTGTTTCTTGCAGATTGTTTTGTCGATAGGGGGTGGAGTCCCAGGTTCACTCCTGTCACTGCTCACTGCTGTTGAAGTATGGCTCTCATTCAGGCGGTGCCTCGTCATAGATGCGTGGCCAATGGGTCAGCACTCAGCATGGGGGAAATCCTCCCTGCTAGCCCAGCCCAGGCAGACAGGATCGGGGATTCAACCACCGCAGTAAACGCACATCTGAACAGACGTCTATGTACCTGCTCTAGAATCTCCACTCCTGTAGTGTAGAGCCACAGCACCGTCCTTTGGTGAGTCAGCCCATTGAGATATACAGTACAGTATGAGGGGTTTTTACCCCCACCGTCTAGTGTCGCGCGGCAGCCGTAGTAACATTTTGTGGGCATTCCCACACAGACCGACTGTATCTATAGGAGCAATTTTGTTGTATTTGTAGCTATGGCCTCTCTGGTTGTGTGTGTGTGTGTGTGTGGGGGGGGGGGGGGGGGGGGGGGGGGTTACCGGAGCAAAATGAATCAAAAGGAAACTGGGAAAGCCTCAGAATTGTATTGTAGAGCTGATCAATAGTACGCTGGTTGTCTTAATTTTACTACATGGAAGGCATTCTAAATAAGCTCGAAGTAGCTCCAGCTGGAGGTTTGACCTGACATGTGTCTGTGTTGTAGGCATCAGAGCCCCCCGGCCCCAGCCCCGCCTCTCTGGGCCCCAGCCCCGCCTCTCCGGGCGCCAGCCCCGCCTCTCTGGGCTCACAGGTCCATGCTGCAGCTGTCAACGGAGACAGGAGCACCCTCCTCAAACTCATCACAGGTTAGTAACACACGAACAAACAAACAAACACCTCAAATATATTACAGGTAGGTAACACACAAACAAACAACACTTCAAATATATTGCAGGTAGGTAACACACAAGCAAACAACACTTCAAATATATTGCAGGTAGGTAACACACAAGCAATCAACACCTCACATATATTACAGGTAGGTAACACACAAGCAATCAACACCTCAAATATATTACAGGTAGGTAACGCACAAGCAATCAACACCTCAAATATATTACAGGTAGGTAACACACAAGCAATCAACACCTCAAATATATTACAGGTAGGTAACACACAAGCAATCAACACCTCACATATATTGCAGGTAGGTAACACACAAGCAATCAACACCTCAAATATATTACAGGTAGGTAACACAAGCAAACAACACCTCACATATATTGCAGGTAGGTAACACACAAGCAATCAACACCTCAAATATATTACAGGTAGGTAACACACAAGCTATCAACACCTCAAATATATTACAGGTAGGTAACGCACAAGCAATCAACACCTCAAATATATTACAGGTAGGTAACGCACAAGCAATCAACACCTCAAATATATTACAGGTAGGTAACACACAAGCAATCAACACCTCAAATATATTACAGGTAGGTAACACACAAGCAATCAACACCTCAAATATATTACATGTAAGGTAAGTTGTAACACACAAGCAATCAACACCTCAAATATATTGCAGGTAAGGTAAGTTGTAACACACAAGCAATCAACACCTCAAATATATTACAGGTAGGTAACGCACAAGCAATCAACACCTCAAATATATTACAGGTAGGTAACGCACAAGCAATCAACACCTCAAATATATTACAGGTAGGTAACTCACAAGCAATCAACACCTCAAATATATTACAGGTAGGTAACTCACAAGCAATCAACACCTCAAATATATTACAGGTAGGTAACACACTCACACTCAATACTGCAACAACATCACATACTGTAGATATAGCATGATAATGTGCTGCTTTATTGATCTCAGTAAGGAAATTCACTTTTCACTTGCCCCCTCCGCAGGGTGCAGGGTGAGCTGCAGCTCTTGTGCAGGGACACTATAGCAGGGCAGGTGCTTCTCAGCATGGGGGCTTGAACCTGGGTCCTCCAGTTGAAGGACCCTCTCCTTATGTACTCTGCTGCCCCACTGCCAAAGTGTTGCCGTGGGCTTGACATTTAGCCGTGGCCATATTTATACCTGAATATGTGGAAAGTATCACTATTGTCCATATAGATCAGAGGTGCCCCCCCCCCCCCCCCCCCAAAAACAAAAAAACAAAAAACACTGTATACAAAAAACTGAATGTTTCTTTCTCTCTCTCTCTGTGTGTGTGCCAGAAACTGCATGGGATTAGCATAAAGTGGGCATCTCTGTAGAGGGGAGACTTGTGGGTACCTATAGAACGCATTCTCATTCAGATATCTTGAGGTGAGAGGTCAAGCGACCCCTTTGAAAATGGCCATGCCAGTTTTTCCCTCGTCAAAATGTAGCCTAACTCTGGAGCGTGATTTAGCCCCCTTCCTGACAAGCATTATCATGACATGGTTGGTACCAAAGGATGCCTTAGATGTTCTAGTTTAATATGATAGCAGTAACTTCACTTTAAAAGCTTTCAAAATAAGCCGGCTACAGACAGTAATATTGCTCACGGTGACGCAATTTATTTTGATTTTATTTTATTTTATGAGCATGTCAAATCCACGGCTGGCCAAAATGAGCCTCAAAATGAGCGGCTATGATATAGATGTATGAAAAATGATATATGAAGTGCATCAAATGAAGATTGCGACTTCTAAGTGTCAGGGAGGCAACATGGTCTCCCATCTCACTATGCCTCCCGGCTTCTCCCCACAAAGTCAATCATTTCACAAAGTGGAATCAGGTTTTGACACAATTTAGCCCATAGAAAACATTAAGCATGAAGAGGTTGTCAAAACCAACCTTTTTTTCCACATGAATGCTCCATCATTACATCTTAAAAGCGAATTGACTCTCAACTAATGCCAACTGAGTCAGTACGTTTACATGCACTTAAAAAATTCAAATTATTGCGTTAGTCCGCCTAAAACCAGACTTTTTAAATGCATGTAAACATGTTAGCTCGACTGAAATCGAAGTTATAAAAGTCCGATTGACACACCCAGATAATGCGATTGCGAGTGGATTTACTCCTGCATGTATATATAGGCCAGTCGGACTGGAACTGGACGAGGCGATCAGCGCATGCGCTAACGTTGTTTGACCCGGAAGTCGGCTTAGCGCCAGCTAAATGTGAATTTCGTTGATGTAGTAGCTAAATCTGTATCTAGAATTTCTTTGGAATGGAATATCTTACTTTCAACTGTATTGAGCTCACAACGGGCAGCTTTGTGTTATGTGACCATCCCTGCGTTTGAACGGTTTATCGGCGCTCTCTCCACATAAACACAGAACACAGCAAAACAATGTCCTATTACTAAAATACACAGCGCACAGCGGGCCCTATCTTCCGACAGGCGCTATCCCCTAATAGCGTTTGCGCACCTGTTTGCGCGTGCCTTAAAGCAGGGAAGATAGCAGTCTGCCTTGTGCCGTCCGCCAGGTGTTCTGCCGAGTTTTGCTCCCCCGCCCAGCAGCAGGGAGCATACTTGTAATGATTTATACAGAAATTGAACTGTTTAAAAGTGATATAATTGTCTGGTAGACGTGACCTCCCTGATTTCTAAGTTAAAACAGCCCCGAAATATGTTGGGGATGCAATTCTCGGCGGGGTGACAGATCGTCTGTGGTGCCAACGACCCTCCGGGTTATGATCACTGCCGATCTTTCGGAAAAGACTAAAGACACACCTTTTCAGGCTCCATCTGGGCCCTTCTTGATCTAACTTCGTTCTCTCTTTCTTAAAAAAAAAAAAAAAAAACTAACCAATCTTGTATCACTAACCTAAACTTGTACCACTGTTCCTTCAGAAGTTGTAGTTGTCATAGACTGTGCTCCATAGTTGATTGCTCTATTGCTGACAAAAAAATGTGTTATTGTAAGTCGCTTTGGATAAAAGCGTCTGCCAAATGACGTAATGTAATGTAATGTAATGATGGTAAATAGCCTATGTCCATTGTCCAACAACTTTTCTCAATTAATTTCCGTCTTTGCGATGTGATAAAAGTTTCTCAGTGAGTTATAGTTGATTGCCTCACTGAATTATCTGCTAATACCCAATTTTAGCAGCATAATTTGATGTCCTGGCATGGCAAGGCTGTGCTAATGACATATCCAAAAGGGATTTTACTTGCACTGCGCTGCGCTGCACGGAGATTACGGCTGCGCTCCCAGCGCAGAGAGGTATTTGCGCGTAAGAGGTCCTTTTCAAAGCTCTTAGTGCAAAGTAAGTGCACGCTGCTGATGATAGCATAATGCCATCTATCACCACATTTTAGCGCTGAAAAGCCTGCTTTGGATTGTGGCAGCCAATGCCCTGTACAATTATCACAGGCATGCGCTTGTGTCCGCCCCCAATTTGCATTGCGCACGGCGTTAAACGAGCACAAACGCTAAATTAGCGCTTTTGGGAAGATAGGGCCCTGTGTCTCTCAACATAAACACACTGCAGGGGAAACGTTTGTATAATTATATCATCTTTTTGTAATGAAATAGCTGCATTATTAAGGGACCAGTTGTTAGAATTGGCGGAGCCAGCGTGGAAAGAGTGCACCTATCGTAGCGGAGGCAACATGATTCCATGTGCATAACTGTGCATGTAAACGTACTGAGTGTCTTAAATCTCCAACCCTCCTTTGTTTGTGTGTGTTTGTGTGTGTGTGTGTGTGTGTGTGTGTGTGTGTGTGTGTGTGTGTGTGTGTGCGTGCGTGTGTCCATGTGGGTGTAGCAGAGCCCTCGCTGCGGGACCGTGAGGACCAGTTTGGGCGGACCCCTTTGATGTACTGTGTGCTGGCTGACCGCCTGGACTGTGCGGAGACTCTGCTGAAGGCCGGGGCCTCGGTCAACAAGACGGACCACAGCCAGCGCACCGCTCTGCACCTCGCCGCACAGAAGGTATGGCCAGGACACGCACACATACACAGGCACATACAGAAACACACACAGAAGGTATGGCCAGGACACGCACACATACACAGGCACATACAGAAACACACACAGAAGGTATGGCCAGGACACGCACACATACACAGGCACATACAGAAACACACACAGAAGGTACGGCCAGGACACGCACACATACACAGGCACATACAGAAGGTATGGCCAGGACACGCACACATACACAGGCACATACAGAAACACACACAGAAGGTACGGCCAGGACACGCACACATACACAGGCACATACAGAAACACACACAGAAGGTATGGCCAGGACACGCACACATACACAGGCACATACAGAAACACACACAGAAGGTATGGCCAGGACACGCACACATACACAGGCACATACAGAAGGTATGGCCAGGACACGCACACATACACAGGCACATACAGAAGGTATGGCCAGGACACGCACACATACACAGGCACATACAGAAGGTATGGCCAGGACACGCACACATACACAGGCACATACAGAAACACACACAAACAAAAACTGACGTCATACGTGTGGCAACGTTTTAGCCTGATGTGGTGAATGTCAAAGTAGGAGCTGAATTATAAATGTGAGAAACTGATTGCAAAAGAATCTAGAAATAGATAGAGTGCAAGTGGATGGGAGACTAGATAAGATCTAGTAGAGGTTTGGTGGCAGAGAAATGTTGTGTTTGACCATCTTTAAGCTCAAGTGGGAAGCCAGTGCCCCCTAGTGGCTGCAGTTATGGCCTTAGGGCTATATAGGGGCCTGCAAATTCTCAACTCTAAATAACCCCCAGATACACGCACTCGAACACAGACGCACGGAAACAAAGAAACACACACACACACACACACACACACACACACACACACACACACACACACACACACACACGATGCCAGCCAGGTCTTATCCCTCTATCCATCCAATGCCGCCTCCTTTTTCTCACAACCATATAGCCGTCATTTTCACCAGTACACACTCGTGAGCACACGTCACACGTGGTGCATGTGACGCCGTTTGCACACTGTAGTTTCCTTCAGGAAAATGTCTTGGTAGGAGAGAAAAGCTTCTTACAAAGAATGTAGGCCATGCCGCAGAGGAAACTCTCCTTTGAAACCAATGGTAATTATACTACTAATATTCTATATATAAAATTGAGTATGTGGGCTCTGTCCACTGTTTCAAGTTCTGTGTTGGGCCACAGCTATGCCGTTTTACGTGCGATCGGGGCTGAAACCTTCAGGGCGTGTAAAGGGCACCCGTGCGGGTGACCTGACCGAGTCGGATTTTTTTAATTGGGCGATTGTCCTAATTAGCTAATGATGTGATGTCATCAGTGATGATGTCATCAGGGATGTCATCGGTGATGATGTCATCAGTGATGTTACCGATCGGCGCCCAGCTAATGTCAATGTTCACTTTCAAGATGGTATTCTCTCGTGTCTAGGGGTTAGTTGGCATATGATCCGATAACGATAGAGAATAATAAAGCAGGCTGTCATGAGAGAGAGAGTGAGAAGCCATTAGCCTACCCTGCTCACAGGTGTGCTCTCGTCCAGGTGTCGTGCCGGCGGCTCTCGGCCGATGCGCTACCAGTGTTCATATACTGTAGGCGCGGGACAGTACATAAACAGTATACCTTTTTCTCTTCCTTGTCAGATGCAGTTGTATTTGTTCTGGCCGGTTGCATTGTAAACATCGATAAACTGCAAACTATGAATGAAGTTGGGCAACATTCAGCAGCTACACTACGGCGAGTGTGGCCAACTTCAGTTACATGCTCATAGCGTTACTGCTGCGAGGAGCCGATGGCTGTACCCGGTCGACATAACGTTAGTAACAAAAGCACATCATTACATTACATTACATTACGTCATTTAGCAGACGCTTTTGTCCAAAGCGACTTACAATATCACATTTTGTCAACAGTACAGGAAACAACTATGCAACACAATCAATGACAGCTAAGATATTGAGTTTTGAGTTGATGAGTTTTTAGTCTCCGCCGAAAGATTGGCACCGATTCGGGCCAAAGGGGGGAGCTCATTCCACCATTGTGGTGCCAGGAACGAGAAGAGGTCGGGACGAGCGACTTTTGAGCCCACGCAGCGGGGGAGGAGCGAGGCGATCTGGACGGGTGGAGGAGCGATGCGAAGTTTGGAACTTGACCATAGATTGTAGATACGAAGGGGTTGACATGTGGACTGCTGACGTGTAGAATGCCCTGTAGGCCAGTACCAGTGTCTTGAATTTGATGCGAGCCAAGATGGGAAGCCAGTGAAGGTCACGGAAGAGGGGAGTGACATGAGAGAACATCGACGGTGCTTTCTCACTGCCAGTAGGGGTTGACAAATACTAGCTAGGCCGGTCAGACCCCCTGCACACCAACAAGAGCGATGAGCAATCTACTCGCACTCGCCCTGTCAAGCCCTGCCCCGCTGCTGCAGCTTGGTTGGCTGACTTGCTGTATTTCTGTCTTCAATTGGTCTATTTAGATTTTTTGGCCCCTCCTCTCGTCTTGTCGTTTGCGATGTCCTGGCGCCAGGTATCCCAGCATGCTTTGCAAGGTGGTGAGCGACAGACGGCAGCGAGGGAAGGAGGGTCCATTTCGAAATCGACCAATAGAGACAGTCGGCATGTGTTATACGTAATGTTAT
>NC_139623.1:12020381-12026229 GCF_964638095.1 Poromitra crassiceps
GATGTTCGTTAACGCGATATCTGAGGAATGCCTTGATGGAATTTCATCAAATTTGCCTCAAACATCGACTTGGACTCAAGCATGAACTGATTAGATTTTGGTGGTCAAAGGTCAAAGGCCAAGGTTACTGTTGTGACCTCTCGAACGCCATTTTCAAGCTTGTTAACGCGATATCTCAACTTTGACCTTTGATAACCAAAATGGTAAATAGGGTCCACTTGTCATTGCTACCGGCGTACGCCGACACTGACCCGGGCGGACAGAGTCAGCATTAGCTACTTTCCCTGGGAAAGAGTTGACCACACTGCTTCAAATGACCATTAGTAGTGCAAGCGCATCAGCAGATTCAACAGTTTTTATTGACTAAAACGTGAACAGTTTTCGTTGACTAAAACTAGACTGAAATAGTTACGGTTTTATTTGACTAAGATGAGACTAAAATGCTCAAACTTTTAGTCGATTAAAACTTGACGAAATAAAAACAGGATGAGGTTGACTAAATACAGTATGTGTTGGAGAAAAATATAAGTTCCATTGGCATTTCCTAATCAAGCTGATACCAGAGGAAGAAGCAGGCCAGCACTCCAGAAAGTCCTTTCAAAGTTTTCATCGTCACCTGGGACAGAGCACAATGGTCGTTTCAGCATTAAACCTTCATCAGCATTAGCGTTGGACCAGTGGACAAAATACATTTTTAGGCCCTCTGAATCGGGGTGTAAATAGTCCCATGAGCTATTTACACCCGGGTACAAATAGCATCTGCCTTTATGTTTTTAATATCTAATGTCTATGTTTTCGAACGCTGCCGCTACTCAGTGCACGTATGGAGCCTATACACATTTGCATTACCCTGGACATTCAAGGAGAAATCTGTTGTACAAATGCGCAACGACAGGATGACATCCTAATCTTCCAACCAGCTTCCTCTCTCAGTTAGGGAAGCCGGTTCTATTGAAATCTTCAAAACTACACTCAAAATCCATTTATTTGGCAGTGTAGAACTCATATCAATATTCCAACATAAAGAAATAGGGGGGGAAATCTAAAACATTATCACAACATTTGAAGTGCAGTCTGTAAAATTGACTCCTGTTTGTGTTGTTTTCAGATGTAGCCTATGTGTTTATTTCTTTTTTGCTTAGACCTACTATGTAATTGTTCCTTGTGTTGCCCTACGGTTTATTTTTTTCAAAATACCCTGGTTATGCTGTACATTTAATTAAAAAAAAGCTCTGATTATTCATTCTTAATAAAGTCTAAATTTTTGAATTACAGCTTCTCATTTGTTTCTTTTCATGTTCAAGGGCCAAAGGTTTTCCTTATTTTGTGTTTATCACACAAACAAAACACACACACACACACACACACACACACACACACACACACACACACACACACACACACACACACACACACACACACACACACACACACACACACACACACACACACACACTTATATTCTTATCTTACACATATAAACACCCCCACCACACACACACTTCTCAAACCTTCCAATATGATATCCCCTTCCTCCCTACATCACCTTTCTCCCTCTGTCTATTACTCTCTCTCTCTCTCTCTCGCTGTCTGTCTCTCTCTCTCTGTGTGTCTCTCTCTGTGTGTGTCTCTCTGTGTGTGTCTCTCTGTCTGTCACTCTGTCTGTCTGTCTCTCTGTCTGTCTGTCTCTCTGTCTGTCTGTCTCTCTCTCTGTGTGTGTCTCTCTGTGTGTCTCTCTCTGTGTGTGTCTCTCTGTCTGTCACTCTGTCTGTCTGTCTCTCTGTCTGTCTGTCTCTCTCTCTGTGTGTGTGTCTCTCTCTGTGTGTGTCTCTCTGTCTGTCGCTCTGTCTGTCTCTCTCTCTGTCTGTCTGTCTCTCTCCATCTCTGTGTCTCTCTCTCTGTCTGTCTGTCCGTCTCTCTCTGTCTGTCTGTCTATACTCTCTCTCTCTCTCTCGCTGTCTGTCTCTCTCTGTGTGTGTCTCTCTGTCTGTCTCTCTCTCTGTCTGTCTGTCTCTCTCTCTGTCTGTCTGTCTGTCTGTCTCTCTCTCTCTCTGTGTCTCTCTCTCTGTCTGTCTGTCCGTCTCTCTCTGTCTGTCTGTCTATACTCTCTCTCTCTCTCTCGCTGTCTGTCTCTCTCTGTGTGTGTCTCTCTGTCTGTGTCTCTCTGTCTCTCTGTCTGTCTCTCTCTCTGTCTGTCTGTCGTCTCTCTCTGTCTGTCTGTCTGTCTGTATCTCTGTCTCTCTGTCTGTCTGTCTCTCTCTCTCTCTGTCTGTCCGTCTCTCTCTGTCTGTCTGTCTGTCTCTCTCTCTGTCTCTCTTCTTCTCTCTCTGCAGCAAACCGCTCTCCACTGGTCAGCCTTCTACAATCGTCCAGAGCACGTTCGCCTTCTGATCAAGCATGACTCCAACATCGGCATCCCAGACAGTGAGGGGAAGATCCCTCTGCACTGGGCGGCGCACAGCCAGGAGGCGAGCGCCACGCAAACCGTCCGCTGCATACTGGTACACACTGTCACGCATGTACACACACACACACACACACACACACACACACACACACACACACACTGAATTTGGTTGTCATCACCATCCCTATCCTCACATTACTAGAAGTCTGTATGGTTTTTTCTTTGGCATAGTTTTGATCTGGTTGTGTGTGTGTGTGTGTGTGTGTGTGTGTGTGTGTGTGTGTGTGTGTGTGTGTGTGTGTGTGTGTGTGTGTGTGTGTGTGTGTGTGTGTGCCTGCGCACGTGTGCGTGCGTGTACACGTGCAGGAGGCAGCTCCCACGGAGTCCCTGTTGAACTGGCAGGACTACGAGGGCCGGACCCCTCTGCACTTTGCGGTGGCAGACGGTAACGAGGCGGTGGTGGAGGTGCTGACGTCGTACGAGGGCTGCAGTGTGACCGCGTATGATAACCTGTTCAGGACACCTCTGCACTGGGCTGCTCTACTCGGTGAGGCTACACACCCACATGTGTTTCTCCTGTCCTACAGAAGCCTACTGTAGACTGCTGGTCCTTATCCAGAGAAGGAGTGAGACTACAGGCCTACATGTGTTTCTCCTGTCCTACAGAAGCCTACTGTAGACTGCTGGTCCTTATCCAGAGAAGGAGTGAGACTACAGGCCTACATGTGTTTCTTCTGTCCTACAGAAGCCTACTGTAGACTGCTGGTTCTTAGCCAGAGAAGGAGTGAGACTACAGGCCTACATGTGTTTCTTCTGTCCTACAGAAGCCTACTGTAGACTGCTGGTCTTTAGCCAGAGAAGGAGTGAGACTACAGGCCTACATGTGTTTCTCTTGACCTACAGAAGCCTACTGTAGACTGCTGGTCCTTAGCCAGAGAAGGAGTGAGACTACAGGCCTACATGTGTTTCTCTTGACCTACAGAAGCCTACTGTAGACTGCTGGTTCTTAGCCAGAGAAGGAGTGAGACTACAGGCCTACATGTGTTTCTCTTGACCTACAGAAGCCTACTGTAGACTGCTGGTCCTTATCCAGAGAAGGAGTGAGACTACAGGCCTACATGTGTTTCTTCTGTCCTACAGAAGCCTACTGTAGACTGCTGGTTCTTAGCCAGAGAAGGAGTGAGACTACAGGCCTACATGTGTGTCTTCTGTCCTACAGAAGCCTACTGTAGACTGCTGGTCTTTAGCCAGAGAAGGAGTGAGACTACAGGCCTACATGTGTTTCTCTTGACCTACAGAAGCCTACTGTAGACTGCTGGTCCTTAGCCAGAGAAGGAGTGAGACTACAGGCCTACATGTGTTTCTCTTGACCTACAGAAGCCTACTGTAGACTGCTGGTCCTTATCCAGAGAAGGAGTGAGACTACAGGCCTACATGTGTTTCTTCTGACCTACAGAAGCCTACTGTAGACTGCTGGTCCTTATCCAGAGAAGGAGTGAGACTACAGGCCTACATGTGTTTCTCTTGACCTACAGAAGCCTACTGTAGACTGCTGGTCCTTAGCCAGAGAAGGAGTGAGACTACAGGCCTACATGTGTTTCTCTTGACCTACAGAAGCCTACTGTAGACTCTGGTCCTTAGCCAGAGAAGGAGTGAGACTACAGGCCTACATGTGTTTCTTCTGACCTACAGAAGCCTACTGTAGACTGCTGGTCCTTAGCCAGAGAAGGAGTGAGACTACAGGCCTACATGTGTTTCTCTTGACCTACAGAAGCCTACTGTAGACTCTGGTCCTTAGCCAGAGAAGGAGTGAGACTACAGGCCTACATGTGTTTCTCTTGACCTACAGAAGCCTACTGTAGACTGCTGGTCCTTAGCCAGAGAAGGAGTGAGACTACAGGCCTACATGTGTTTCTCTTGACCTACAGAAGCCTACTGTAGACTCTGGTCCTTAGCCAGAGAAGGAGTGAGACTACAGGCCTACATGTGTTTCTCTTGACCTACAGAAGCCTACTGTAGACTCTGGTCCTTAGCCAGAGAAGGAGTGAGACTACAGGCCTACATGTGTTTCTCTTGACCTACAGAAGCCTACTGTAGACTGCTGGTCCTTAGCCAGAGAAGGAGTGAGACTACAGGCCTACATGTGTTTCTCCTGTCCTACAGAAGCCTACTGTAGACTGCTGGTCCTTATCCAGAGAAGGAGTGAGACTACAGGCCTACATGTGTTTCTTCTGACCTACAGAAGCCTACTGTAGACTGCTGGTCCTTAGCCAGAGAAGGAGTGAGACTACAGGCCTACATGTGTTTCTTCTGACCTACAGAAGCCTACTGTAGACTGCTGGTCCTTAGCCAGAGAAGGAGTGAGACTACAGGCCTACATGTGTTTCTTCTGACCTACAGAAGCCTACTGTAGACTGCTGGTCCTTAGCCAGAGAAGGAGTGAGACTACAGGCCTACATGTGTTTCTCCTGTCCTACAGAAGCCTACTGTAGACTGCTGGTTCTTAGCCAGAGAAGGAGTGAGACTACAGGCCTACATGTGTTTCTTCTGTCCTACAGAAGCCTACTGTAGACTGCTGGTCCTTAGCCAGAGAAGGAGTGAGACTACAGGCCTACATGTGGTTTCTTCTGACCTACAGAAGCCTACTGTAGACTGCTGGTCCTTAGCCAGAGAAGGAGTGAGACTACAGGCCTACATGTGTTTCTTCTGTCCTACAGAAGCCTACTGTAGACTGCTGGTCCTTAGCCAGAGAAGGAGTGAGACTACAGGCCTACATGTGTTTCTCTTGACCTACAGAAGCCTACTGTAGACTGCTGGTCCTTAGCCAGAGAAGGAGTGAGACTACAGGCCTACATGTGTTTCTCTTGACCTACAGAAGCCTACTGTAGACTGCTGGTCCTTAGCCAGAGAAGGAGTGAGACTACAGGCCTACATGTGTTTCTCTTGACCTACAGAAGCCTACTGTAGACTCTGGTCCTTAGCCAGAGAAGGAGTGAGACTACAGGCCTACATGTGTTTCTCTTGACCTACAGAAGCCTACTGTAGACTGCTAGTCCTTAGCCAGAGAAGGAGTGAGACTACAGGCCTACATGTGTTTCTTCTGTCCTACAGAAGCCTACTGTAGACTGCTGGTCCTTAGCCAGAGAAGGAGTGAGACTACAGGCCTACATGTGTTTCTCTTGACCTACAGAAGCCTACTGTAGACTGCTGGTCCTTAGCCAGAGAAGGAGTGAGACTACAGGCCTACATGTGTTTCTTCTGTCCTACAGAAGCCTACTGTAGACTCTGGTCCCCCTAATTTACATGAGTGTTTTTCAGGCCATGCCAGGATTGTGCACCTGCTGTTGGAGAGGAACACATCGGGCACTATTCCGTCAGACAGCCAGGGAGCGACACCTCTGCACTATGGAGCTCAGAGCAACTACGCTGTGAGTCACACAC